>NW_026543010.1:0-72732 GCF_028750875.1 Macrosteles quadrilineatus | reverse complement strand
AAGGATAATATACAAATAAATATATATAAATGTTTTTGATCATAATATAAATACATATTTTATAATATTTATATAATAATAATTATATATGAATGAACACTTTTGAATAATGTTTTTGTTATTAATAATACATATATAATAATATTATAGGAAGGATAATATACAAATAAATATATATAAATGTTTTTGATCATAATATAAATACATATTTTATAATATTTTTATAATTATTATTATACATGAATGAACACTTTTTAATATTGTTTTTAATAATAATAATACATATATATTAATATTATAGTAAGGATAATATGCAATTAAATATTGACAGGTTTTTTTTATCATAATATAAATACATATTTTAAAATTTTTATATAAAAATAATTATATATGAATGAACACTTTTTAATGATGTTTTTGTTATTAATAATACATATATAATAATATTATAGGAAGGATAATATACAAATAAATATATATAAATGTTTTTGATCATAATATAAATACATATTTTATAATATTTTTATAATAATAATTATATATGAATGAACACTTTTGAATAATGTTTTTGTTATTAATAATACATATATAATAATATTATAGGAAGGATAATATACAAATAAATATATATAAATGTTTTTGATCATAATATAAATACATATTTTATAATATTTTTATAATTATAATTATATATGAATGAACACTTTTTAATAATGTTTTTAATAATAATAATACATATATATTAATATTATAGTAAGGATAATATGCAATTAAATATTGAAAGGTTTTTTTTTTATCATAATATAAATACATATTTTATAATTTTTATATAAAAATAATTATATATGAATGAACACTTTTTAATGATGTTTTTGTTATTAATAATACATATATAATAATATTATAGGAAGGATAATATACAAATAAATATATATAAATGTTTTTGATCATAATATAAATACATATTTTATAATATTTTTATAATAATAATTATATATGAATAAACACTTTTGAATAATGTTTTTGTTATTAATAATACATATATAATAATATTATAGGAAGAATAATATGCAAATAAATATTCACAGGTTTTTTTTATCATAATATAAATACATATTTTAAATTTTTTATAATAATAATAATATATGAATGAACACTTTTTAGTAATGTTTTTGTAATAAATAATCCAAATATAATAATATTATAGAAACGATAATATGGAAATAAATATTGACAGGTTTTTTTGATCATAATATAAATACATAGTTTAAAGTTTTTTTATAATAATAATTATATATGAATGAACACTTTTTAGTAATGTTTTTGTAATTAATAATAAAAATATAATAATATTATAGAAACGATAATATGCAAATAAATATTGACAGGTTTTTTTGATCATAATATAAATACATAGTTTAAAGTTTTTTTATAATTATAATTATATATGAATGAACACTTTTTAATAATGTTTTTGTTATGAATTATACATATATAATAATATTATAGGAAGGATAATATACAAATAAATATATATAAATGTTTTTGATCATAATATAAATACATATTTTATAATATTTTTATAATAATAATTATATATGAATGAACACTTTTTAATAATGTTTTTGTTATGAATAATAAATATATAATAATATTATAGGAAGGATAATATACAAATAAATATATATAAATGTTTTTGATCATAATATAAATACATATTTTATAATATTTTTATAATAATAATTATATATGAATGAACACTTTTTAATAATGTTTTTGTTATTAATAATACATATATAATGATATTATAGGAAGGATAATATACAAATAAATATATATAAATGTTTTTGATCATAATATAAAAACATATTTTATAATATTTTTATAATAATAATTATATATGAATGAACACTTTTTAATAATGTTTTTGTTATTAATAATACATATATAATAATATTATAGTAAGGATAATATACAAATAAATATATATAAATGTTTTTGATCATAATATAAATACATATTTTATAATATTTTTATAATAATAATTACATATGAATGAACACTTTTTAATGATGTTTTTGTTATTAATAATACATATATAATAATATTATAGGAAGGATAATATACAAATAAATATATATAAATGTTTTTGATCATAATATAAATACATATTTTATAATATTTTTTATAATTATAATTATATATGAATGAACACTTTTTAATAATGTTTTTAATAATAAAAATACATATATATTAATATTATAGGAAGGATAATATGCAATTAAATATTGACAGGTTTTTTTTATCATAATATAAATACATATTTTAAATCTTTTTATAATAATAATTATATATGAATGAACACTTTTTAGTAATGTTTTTGTAATTAATAATACAAATATAATAATATTAAAGAAACAATAATATGCAAATAAATATTGACAGGTTTTTTTGATCATAATATAAATACATAGTTTAAAGTTTTTTTATAATTATAATTATATATGAATGAACACTTTTTAATAATGTTTTTGTTATGAATAATACATGTATAATAATATTATAGGAAGGATAATATACAAATAAATATATATAAATGTTTTTGATCATAATATAAATACATATTTTATAATATTTTTATAATTATAATTATATATGAATGAACACTTTTTAATAATGTTTTTAATAATAATAATACATATATATTAATATTATAGTAAGGATAATATGCAATTAAATATTGACAGGTTTTTTTTATCATAATATAAATACATATTTTAAAATTTTTATATAAAAATAATTATATATGAATGAACACTTTTTAATGATGTTTTTGTTATTAATAATACATATATAATAATATTATAGGAAGGATAATATACAAATAAATATATATAAATGTTTTTGATCATAATATAAATACATATTTTATAATATTTATATAATAATAATTATATATGAATGAACACTTTTGAATAATGTTTTTGTTATTAATAATACATATATAATAATATTATAGGAAGGATAATATACAAATAAATATATATAAATGTTTTTGATCATAATATAAATACATATTTTATAATATTTTTATAATTATTATTATACATGAATGAACACTTTTTAATAATGTTTTTAATAATAATAATACATATATATTAATATTATAGTAAGGATAATATGCAATTAAATATTGACAGGTTTTTTTTATCATAATATAAATACATATTTTAAAATTTTTATATAAAAATAATTATATATGAATGAACACTTTTTAATGATGTTTTTGTTATTAATAATACATATATAATAATATTATAGGAAGGATAATATACAAATAAATATATATAAATGTTTTTGATCATAATATAAATACATATTTTATAATATTTTTATAATAATAATTATATATGAATGAACACTTTTGAATAATGTTTTTGTTATTAATAATACATATATAATAATATTATAGGAAGGATAATATACAAATAAATATATATAAATGTTTTTGATCATAATATAAATACATATTTTATAATATTTTTATAATTATAATTATATATGAATGAACACTTTTTAATAATGTTTTTAATAATAATAATACATATATATTAATATTATAGGAAGGATAATATGCAATTAAATATTGACAGGTTTTTTTATCATAATATAAATACATATTTTAAAGTTTTTTATAATAATAATTATATATGAATGAACACTTTTTAGTAATGTTTTTGTAATTAATAATACAAATATAATAATATTATAGAAACAATAATATGCAAATAAATATTGACAAGTTTTTTTGATCATAATATAAATACATAGTTTAAAGTTTTTTTATAATTATAATTATATATGAATGAACACTTTTTAATAATGTTTTTGTTATGAATAATACATATATAATAATATTATAGGAAGGATAATATACAAATAAATATATAAAAATGTTTTTGATCATAATATAAATACATATTTTATAATATTTTTTTAATTATAATTATATATGAATGAACACTTTTTAATAATGTTTTTAATAATAATAATACATATATATTAATATTATAGTAAGGATAATATGCAATTAAATATTGACAGGTTTTTTTTATCATAATATAAATACATATTTTATAATCTTTATATAAAAATAATTATATATGAATGAACACTTTTTAATGATGTTTTTGTTATTAATAATACATACATAATAATATTATAGGAAGGATAATATACAAATAAATATATATAAATGTTTTTGATCATAATATAAATACATATTTTATAATATTTTTATAATAATAATTATATATGAATGAACACTTTTTAATAATGTTTTTGTTATTAATAATACATATATAATGATATTATAGGAAGGATAACATACAAATAAATATATATAAATGTTTTTGATCATAATATAAAAACATATTTTATAATATTTTTATAATAATAATTATATATGAATGAACACTTTTTAATAATGTTTTTGTTATTAATAATACATATATAATAATATTATAGTAAGGATAATATACAAATAAATATATATAAATGTTTTTGATCATAATATAAATACATATTTTATAATATTTTTATAATTATAATAATATATGAATGAACACTTTTTAATAATGTTTTTGTTATGAATAATACATATATAATAATATTATAGGAAGGATAATATACAAATAAATATATATAAATGTTTTTGATCATAATATAAATACATATTTTATAATATTTTTATAATTATAATTATATATGATGAACACTTTTTAATAATGATTTTAATAATAATAATACATATATATTAATATTATAGTAAGGATAATATGCAATTAAATATTGACAGGTTTTTTTTATCATATTATAAATACATATTTTAAAATTTTTATATAAAAATAATTATATATGAATGAACAATTTTTAATGATGTTTTTGTAATTAATAATACATATATAATAATATTATAGGAAGGATAATATGCAAATAAATATTCACAGGTTTTTTTATCATAATATAAATACATATTTTAAAGTTTTTTATAATAATAATTATATATGAATGAACACTTTTTAGTAATGTTTTTGTAATTAATAATACAAATATAATAATATTATAGAAACGATAATATGAAAATAAATATTGACAGGTTTTTTGATCATAATATAAATACATAGTTTAAAGTTTTTTTATAATTATAATTATATATGAATGAACACTTTTTAATAATGTTTTTGTTATGAATAATACATATATAATAATATTATAGGAAAGATAATATACAAATAAAAATATAAAAATGTTTTTGATCATAATATAAATACATATTTTATAATATTTTTATAATTATAATTATATATGAATGAACACTTTTTAATAATGTTTTTAATAATAATAATACATATATATTAATATTATAGTAAGGATAATATGCAATTAAATATTGAAAGGTTTTTTTTTATCATAATATAAATACATATTTTATAATTTTTATATAAAAATAATTATATATGAATGAACACTTTTTAATGATGTTTTTGTTATTAATAATACATATATAATAATATTATAGGAAGGATAATATACAAATAAATATATATAAATGTTTTTGATCATAATATAAATACATATTTTATAATATTTTTTATAATTATAATTATATATGAATGAACACTTTTTAATAATGTTTTTAATAATAATAATACATATATATTAATATTATAGGAAGGATAATATGCAATTAAATATTGACAGGTTTTTTTTATCATAATATAAATACATATTTTAAATCTTTTTATAATAATAATTATATATGAATGAACACTTTTTAGTAATGTTTTTGTAATTAATAATACAAATATAATAATATTAAAGAAACAATAATATGCAAATAAATATTGACAGGTTTTTTTGATCATAATATAAATACATAGTTTAAAGTTTTTTTATAATTATAATTATATATGAATGAACACTTTTTAATAATGTTTTTGTTATGAATAATACATATATAATAATATTATAGGAAGGATAATATACAAATAAATATATAAAAATGTTTTTGATCATAATATAAATACATATTTTATAATATTTTTATAATTATAATTATATATGAATGACCACTTTTTAATAATGTTTTTAATAATAATAATACATATATATTAATATTATAGTAAGGATAATATGCAATTAAATATTGACAGGTTTTTTTTATCATAATATAAATACATATTTTATAATTTTTATATAAAAAAAATTATATATGAATGAACACTTTTTAATGATGTTTTTGTTATGAATAATACATATATAATAATATTATAGGAAGGATAATATACAAATAAATATATATAAATGTTTTTCATCATAATATAAATACATATTTTATAATATTTTTATAATAATAATTATATATAAATGAACACTTTTGAATAATGTTTTTGTTATTAATAATACATATATAATAATATTTTAGGAAGGATAATATACAAATAAATATATATAAATGTTTTTGATCATAATATAAATACATATTTTATAATATTTTTATAATAATAATTATATATGAATGAACACTTTTTAATAATGTTTTTGTTATTAATAATACATATATAATAATATTATAGGAAGGATAATATGCAAATAAATATTCACAGGTTTTTTTATCATAATATAAATACATATTTTAAAGTTTTTTTTTTAATAATAATAATATATGAATGAACACTTTTTAGTAATGTTTTTGTAATTAATAATACAAATATAATAATATTATAGAAACGATAATATGCAAATAAATATTGACAGGTTTTTTTGATCATAATATAAATACATAGTTTAAAGTTTTTTTATAATAATAATTATATATGAATGAACACTTTTTAGTAATGTTTTTGTAATTAATAATACAAATATAATAATATTATAGAAACGATAATATGCAAATAAATATTGACAGGTTTTTTTGATCATAATATAAATACATAGTTTAAAGTTTTTTTATAATTATAATTATATATGAATGAACACTTTTTAATAATGTTTTTGTTATGAATAATACATGTATAATAATATTATAGGAAGGATAATATACAAATAAATATATATAAATGTTTTTGATCATAATATAAATACATATTTTATAATATTTTTATAATTATAATTATATATGAATGAACACTTTTTAATAATGTTTTTAATAATAATAATACATATATATTAATATTATAGTAAGGATAATATGCAATTAAATATTGACAGGTTTTTTTTATCATAATATAAATACATATTTTAAAATTTTTATATAAAAATAATTATATATGAATGAACACTTTTTAATGATGTTTTTGTTATTAATAATACATATATAATAATATTATAGGAAGGATAATATACAAATAAATATATATAAATGTTTTTGATCATAATATAAATACATATTTTATAATATTTATATAATAATAATTATATATGAATGAACACTTTTGAATAATGTTTTTGTTATTAATAATACATATATAATAATATTATAGGAAGGATAATATACAAATAAATATATATAAATGTTTTTGATCATAATATAAATACATATTTTATAATATTTTTATAATTATTATTATACATGAATGAACACTTTTTAATATTGTTTTTAATAATAATAATACATATATATTAATATTATAGTAAGGATAATATGCAATTAAATATTGACAGGTTTTTTTTATCATAATATAAATACATATTTTAAAATTTTTATATAAAAATAATTATATATGAATGAACACTTTTTAATGATGTTTTTGTTATTAATAATACATATATAATAATATTATAGGAAGGATAATATACAAATAAATATATATAAATGTTTTTGATCATAATATAAATACATATTTTATAATATTTTTATAATAATAATTATATATGAATGAACACTTTTGAATAATGTTTTTGTTATTAATAATACATATATAATAATATTATAGGAAGGATAATATACAAATAAATATATATAAATGTTTTTGATCATAATATAAATACATATTTTATAATATTTTTATAATTATAATTATATATGAATGAACACTTTTTAATAATGTTTTTAATAATAATAATACATATATATTAATATTATAGTAAGGATAATATGCAATTAAATATTGAAAGGTTTTTTTTTTATCATAATATAAATACATATTTTATAATTTTTATATAAAAATAATTATATATGAATGAACACTTTTTAATGATGTTTTTGTTATTAATAATACATATATAATAATATTATAGGAAGGATAATATACAAATA
Source organism: Macrosteles quadrilineatus (assembly GCF_028750875.1). NCBI lineage: Eukaryota > Metazoa > Arthropoda > Insecta > Hemiptera > Cicadellidae > Macrosteles > Macrosteles quadrilineatus. Next base: position 64,412 of record NW_026543010.1, on the reverse strand, counting down.
AATATATATAAATGTTTTTGATCATAATATAAATACATATTTTATAATATTTTTATAATAATAATTATATATGAATAAACACTTTTGAATAATGTTTTTGTTATTAATAATACATATATAATAATATTATAGGAAGAATAATATGCAAATAAATATTCACAGGTTTTTTTTATCATAATATAAATACATATTTTAAAGTTTTTTATAATAATAATAATATATGAATGAACACTTTTTAGTAATGTTTTTGTAATTAATAATCCAAATATAATAATATTATAGAAACGATAATATGGAAATAAATATTGACAGGTTTTTTTGATCATAATATAAATACATAGTTTAAAGTTTTTTTATAATAATAATTATATATGAATGAACACTTTTTAGTAATGTTTTTGTAATTAATAATAAAAATATAATAATATTATAGAAACGATAATATGCAAATAAATATTGACAGGTTTTTTTGATCATAATATAAATACATAGTTTAAAGTTTTTTTATAATTATAATTATATATGAATGAACACTTTTTAATAATGTTTTTGTTATGAATTATACATATATAATAATATTATAGGAAGGATAATATACAAATAAATATATATAAATGTTTTTGATCATAATATAAATACATATTTTATAATATTTTTATAATAATAATTATATATGAATGAACACTTTTTAATAATGTTTTTGTTATGAATAATAAATATATAATAATATTATAGGAAGGATAATATACAAATAAATATATATAAATGTTTTTGATCATAATATAAATACATATTTTATAATATTTTTATAATAATAATTATATATGAATGAACACTTTTTAATAATGTTTTTGTTATTAATAATACATATATAATGATATTATAGGAAGGATAATATACAAATAAATATATATAAATGTTTTTGATCATAATATAAAAACATATTTTATAATATTTTTATAATAATAATTATATATGAATGAACACTTTTTAATAATGTTTTTGTTATTAATAATACATATATAATAATATTATAGTAAGGATAATATACAAATAAATATATATAAATTTTTTTTGATCATAATATAAATACATATTTTATAATATTTTTATAATAATAATTACATATGAATGAACACTTTTTAATGATGTTTTTGTTATTAATAATACATATATAATAATATTATAGGAAGGATAATATACAAATAAATATATATAAATGTTTTTGATCATAATATAAATACATATTTTATAATATTTTTTATAATTATAATTATATATGAATGAACACTTTTTAATAATGTTTTTAATAATAAAAATACATATATATTAATATTATAGGAAGGATAATATGCAATTAAATATTGACAGGTTTTTTTTATCATAATATAAATACATATTTTAAATCTTTTTATAATAATAATTATATATGAATGAACACTTTTTAGTAATGTTTTTGTAATTAATAATACAAATATAATAATATTAAAGAAACAATAATATGCAAATAAATATTGACAGGTTTTTTTGATCATAATATAAATACATAGTTTAAAGTTTTTTTATAATTATAATTATATATGAATGAACACTTTTTAATAATGTTTTTGTTATGAATAATACATGTATAATAATATTATAGGAAGGATAATATACAAATAAATATATATAAATGTTTTTGATCATAATATAAATACATATTTTATAATATTTTTATAATTATAATTATATATGAATGAACACTTTTTAATAATGTTTTTAATAATAATAATACATATATATTAATATTATAGTAAGGATAATATGCAATTAAATATTGACAGGTTTTTTTTATCATAATATAAATACATATTTTAAAATTTTTATATAAAAATAATTATATATGAATGAACACTTTTTAATGATGTTTTTGTTATTAATAATACATATATAATAATATTATAGGAAGGATAATATACAAATAAATATATATAAATGTTTTTGATCATAATATAAATACATATTTTATAATATTTATATAATAATAATTATATATGAATGAACACTTTTGAATAATGTTTTTGTTATTAATAATACATATATAATAATATTATAGGAAGGATAATATACAAATAAATATATATAAATGTTTTTGATCATAATATAAATACATATTTTATAATATTTTTATAATTATTATTATACATGAATGAACACTTTTTAATAATGTTTTTAATAATAATAATACATATATATTAATATTATAGTAAGGATAATATGCAATTAAATATTGACAGGTTTTTTTTATCATAATATAAATACATATTTTAAAATTTTTATATAAAAATAATTATATATGAATGAACACTTTTTAATGATGTTTTTGTTATTAATAATACATATATAATAATATTATAGGAAGGATAATATACAAATAAATATATATAAATGTTTTTGATCATAATATAAATACATATTTTATAATATTTTTATAATAATAATTATATATGAATGAACACTTTTGAATAATGTTTTTGTTATTAATAATACATATATAATAATATTATAGGAAGGATAATATACAAATAAATATATATAAATGTTTTTGATCATAATATAAATACATATTTTATAATATTTTTATAATTATAATTATATATGAATGAACACTTTTTAATAATGTTTTTAATAATAATAATACATATATATTAATATTATAGGAAGGATAATATGCAATTAAATATTGACAGGTTTTTTTATCATAATATAAATACATATTTTAAAGTTTTTTATAATAATAATTATATATGAATGAACACTTTTTAGTAATGTTTTTGTAATTAATAATACAAATATAATAATATTATAGAAACGATAATATGCAAATAAATATTGACAAGTTTTTTTGATCATAATATAAATACATAGTTTAAAGTTTTTTTATAATTATAATTATATATGAATGAACACTTTTTAATAATGTTTTTGTTATGAATAATACATATATAATAATATTATAGGAAGGATAATATACAAATAAATATATAAAAATGTTTTTGATCATAATATAAATACATATTTTATAATATTTTTTTAATTATAATTATATATGAATGAACACTTTTTAATAATGTTTTTAATAATAATAATACATATATATTAATATTATAGTAAGGATAATATGCAATTAAATATTGACAGGTTTTTTTTATCATAATATAAATACATATTTTATAATCTTTATATAAAAATAATTATATATGAATGAACACTTTTTAATGATGTTTTTGTTATTAATAATACATACATAATAATATTATAGGAAGGATAATATACAAATAAATATATATAAATGTTTTTGATCATAATATAAATACATATTTTATAATATTTTTATAATAATAATTATATATGAATGAACACTTTTGAATAATGTTTTTGTTATTAATAATACATATATAATAATATTATAGGAAGGATAATATACAAATAAATATATATAAATGTTTTTGATCATAATATAAATACATATTTTATAATATTTTTATAATAATAATTATATATGAATGAACACTTTTTAATAATGTTTTTGTTATTAATAATACATATATAATAATATTATAGGAAGGATAATATGCAAATAAATATTCACAGGTTTTTTTATCATAATATAAATACTTATTTTAAAGTTTTTTATAATAATATTAATATATGAATGAACACTTTTTAGTAATGTTTTTGTAATTAATAATACAAATATAATAATATTATAGGAAGGATAATATACAAATAAATATATAAAAATGTTTTTGATCATAATATAAATACATATTTTATAATATTTTTTTAATTATAATTATATATGAATGAACACTTTTTAATAATGTTTTTAATAATAATAATACATATATATTAATATTATAGTAAGGATAATATGCAATTAAATATTGACAGGTTTTTTTTATCATAATATAAATACATATTTTATAATCTTTATATAAAAATAATTATATATGAATGAACACTTTTTAATGATGTTTTTGTTATTAATAATACATACATAATAATATTATAGGAAGGATAATATACAAATAAATATATATAAATGTTTTTGATCATAATATAAATACATATTTTATAATATTTTTATAATAATAATTATATATGAATGAACACTTTTGAATAATGTTTTTGTTATTAATAATACATATATAATAATATTATAGGAAGGATAATATACAAATAAATATATATAAATGTTTTTGATCATAATATAAATACATATTTTATAATATTTTTATAATAATAATTATATATGAATGAACACTTTTTAATAATGTTTTTGTTATTAATAATACATATATAATAATATTATAGGAAGGATAATATGCAAATAAATATTCACAGGTTTTTTTTATCATAATATAAATACTTATTTTAAAGTTTTTTATAATAATATTAATATATGAATGAACACTTTTTAGTAATGTTTTTGTAATTAATAATACAAATATAATAATATTATAGAAACGATAATATGAAAATAAATATTGACAGGTTTTTTTGATCATAATATAAATACATAGTTTAAAGTTTTTTTATAATTATAATTATATATGAATGAACACTTTTTAATAATGTTTTTGTTATGAATAATACATATATAATAATATTATAGGAAGGATAATATACAAATAAATATATATAAATGTTTTTGATCATAATATAAATACATATTTTATAATATTTTTATAATAATAATTATATATGAATGAACACTTTTGAATAATGTTTTTGTTATTAATAATACATATATACTAATATTATAGGAAGGATAATATACAAATAAATATATATCAATGTTTTTGATCATAATATAAATACATATTTTATAATATTTTTATAATAATAATTATATATGAATGAACACTTTTTAATAATGTTTTTGTTATTAATAATACATATATAATAATATTATAGGAAGGATAATATGCAAATAAATATTCACAGGTTTTTTTATCATAATATAAATACATATTTTAAAGTTTTTTATAATAATAATAATATATGAATGAACACTTTTTAGTAATGTTTTTGTAATTAATAATACAAATATAATAATATTATAGAAACGATAATATGCAAATAAATATTGACAGGTTTTTTTGATCATAATATAAATACATAGTTTAAAGTTTTTTTATAATTATAATTATATATGAATGAACACTTTTTAATAATGTTTTTGTTATGAATAATACATATATAATAATATTATAGGAAGGATAATATACAAATAAATATATAAAAATGTTTTTGATCATAATATAAATACATATTTTATAATATTTTTATAATAATAATAATATATGAATGAACACTTTTTAATAATGTTTTTGTTATGAATAATACATATATAATAATATTATAGGAAGGATAATATACAAATAAATATATATAAATGTTTTTGATCATAATATAAATACATATTTTATAATATTTTTATAATAATAATTATATATGAATGAACACTTTTTAATAATGTTTTTGTTATTAATAATACATATATAATAATATTATAGGAAGGATAATATACAAATAAATATAGGTATATAAATGTTTTTGATCATAATATAAATACATATTTTATAATATTTTTATAATAATAATTATATATGAATGAACACTTTTTAATGATGTTTTTGTAATTAATAATACATATTTAATAATATTATAGGAAGGATAATATGCAAATAAATATTCACAGTTTTTTTTTATCATAATATAAATACATATTTAAAAGTTTTTTATAATAATAATTATATATGAATGAACACTTTTTAGTAATGTTTTTGTAATTAATAATACAAATATAATAATATTATAGAAACGATAATATGAAAATAAATATTGACAGGTTTTTCGATCATAATATAAATACATAGTTTAAAGTTTTTTTATAATTATAATTATATATGAATGAACACTTTTTAATAATGTTTTTGTTATGAATAATACATATATAATAATATTATAGGAAGGATAATATACAAATAAATATATAAAAATGTTTTTGATCATAATATAAATACATATTTTATAATATTTTTATAATTATAATTATATATGAATGAACACTTTTTAATAATGTTTTTAATAATAATAATACATATATATTAATATTATAGTAAGGATAATATGCAATTAAATATTGACAGGTTTTTTTTATCATAATATAAATACATATTTTATAATTTTTATATAAAAATAATTATATATGAATGAACACTTTTTAATGATGTTTTTGTTATTAATAATACATATATAATAATATTATAGGAAGGATAATATACAAATAAATATATATAAATGTTTTGATCATAATATAAATACATATTTTATAATATTTTTATAATAATAATTATATATGAATGAACACTTTTTAATGATGTTTTTGTAATTACTAATACATATATAATAATATTATAGGAAGGATAATATGCAAATAAATATTCACAGTTTTTTTTATCATAATATAAATACATATTTAAAAGTTTTTTATAATAATAATTATATATGAATGAACACTTTTTAGTAATGTTTTTGTAATTAATAATACAAATATAATAATATTATAGAAACGATAATATGAAAATAAATATTGACAGGTTTTTTTGATCATAATATAAATACATAGTTTAAAGTTTTTTTATAATTATAATTATATATGAATGAACACTTTTTAATAATGTTTTTGTTATGAATAATACATATATAATAATATTATAGGAAGGATAATATACAAATAAATATATAAAAATGTTTTTGATCATAATATAAATACATATTTTATAATATTTTTATAATTATAATTATATATGAATGAACACTTTTTAATAATGTTTTTAATAATAATAATACATATATATTAATATTATAGTAAGGATAATATGCAATTAAATATTGACAGGTTTTTTTTATCATAATATAAATACATATTTTAAAGTTTTTTATAATAATAATTATATATGAATGAACACTTTTTAGTAATGTTTTTGTAATTAATAATACAAATATAATAATATTATAGAAACGATAATATGCAAATAGATATTGACAGGTTTTTTTGAACATAATATAAATACATAGTTTAAAGTTTTTTTATAATAATAATTATATATGAATGAACACTTTTTAGTAATGTTTTTGTAATTAATAATACAAATATAATAATATTATAGAAACAATAATATGCAAATAAATATTGACAGGTTTTTTGATCATAATATAAATACATAGTTTAAAGATTTTTTATAATTATAATTATATATGAATGAACACTTTTTAATAATGTTTTTGTTATGAATAATACATATATAATAATATTATAGAAAGGATAATATACAAATAAATATATATAAATGTTTTTGATCATAATATAAATACATATTTTATAATATTTTTATAATAATAATAATATATGAATGAACACTTTTTAATAATGTTTTTGTTATTAATAATACATATATAATAATATTATAGGAAGGATAATATACAAATAAATATATATAAATGTTTTTGATCATAATATAAATACATATTTTATAATCTTTTTATAATAATAATTATATATGAATGAACACTTTTTAATAATGTTTTTGTTATTAATAATACATATATAATAATATTATAGGAAGGATAATATACAAATAAATATATATAAATGTTTTTGATCATAATATAAATACATATTTTATAATATTTTTATAATTATAATTATATATGAATGAACACTTTTTAATAATGTTTTTGTTATTAATAATACATATATAATAATATTATATGAAGGATAATATACAAATAAATATATATAAATGTTTTTGATCATAATATAAATACATATTTTATAATATTTTTATAATAATAATTATATATGAATGAACACTTTTTCATACTGTTTTTGTTATTAATAATACATATATAATAATATTATAGGAAGGATAATATACAAATAAATATATATAAATGTTTTTGATCATAATATAATTACATATTTTATAATATTTTTTATAATTATAATTATATATGAATGAACACTTTTTAATAATGTTTTTAATAATAATAATACATATATATTAATATTATAGGAAGGATAATATGCAATTAAATATTGACAGGTTTTTTTTATCATAATATAAATACATATTTTAAATCTTTTTATAATAATAATTATATATGAATGAACACTTTTTAGTAATGTTTTTGTAATTAATAATACAAATATAATAATATTAAAGAAACAATAATATGCAAATAAATATTGACAGGTTTTTTTGATCATAATATAAATACATAGTTTAAAGTTTTTTTATAATTATAATTATATATGAATGAACACTTTTTAATAATGTTTTTGTTATGAATAATACATATATAATAATATTATAGGAAGGATAATATACAAATAAATATATAAAAATGTTTTTGATCATAATATAAATACATATTTTATAATATTTTTATAATTATTTATGAATGAACATTTTTTAATAATGTTTTTAATAATAATAATACATATATATTAATATTATAGTAAGGATAATATGCAATTAAATATTGACAGGTTTTTTTATCATAATATAAATACATATTTTATAATTTTTATATAAAAATAGTTATATATGAATGAACACTTTTTAATGATGTTTTTGTTATTAATAATACATATATAATAATATTATAGGAAGGATAATATACAAATAAATATATATAAATGTTTTTGATCATAATATAAATACATATTTTATAATATTTTTATAATAATAATTATATATGAATGAACACTTTTTAATGATGTTTTTGTAATTAATAATACATATATAATAATATTATAGGAAGGATAATATGCAAATAAATATTCACAGTTTTTTTTTATCATAATATAAATACATATTTAAAAGTTTTTTATAATAATAATTATATATGAATGAACACTTTTTAGTAATGTTTTTGTAATTAATAATACAAATATAATAATATTATAGAAACGATAATATGAAAATAAATATTGACAGGTTTTTTTGATCATAATATAAATACATAGTTTAAAGTTTTTTTATAATTATAATTATATATGAATGAACACTTTTTAATAATGTTTTTGTTATGAATAATACATATATAATAATATTATAGGAAGGATAATATACAAATAAATATATAAAAATTTTTTTGATCATAATATAAATACATATTTTATAATATTTTTACAATTATAATTATATATGAATGAACACTTTTTAATAATGTTTTTAATAATAATAATACATATATATTAATATTATAGTAAGGATAATATGCAATTAAATATTGACAGGTTTTTTTATCATAATATAAATACATATTTTATAATTTTTATATAAAAATAATTATATATGAATGAACACTTTTAAATGATGTTTTTGTTATTAATAATACATATATAATAATATTATAGGAAGGATAATATACAAATTAATATATATAAATGTTTTTGATCATAATATAAATACATATTTTATAATATTTTTATAATAATAATTATATATGAATGAACACTTTTGAATAATGTTTTTGTTATTAATAATACATATATAATAATATTATAGGAAGGTTAATATACAAATAAATATATATAAATGTTTTTGATCATAATATAAATACATATTTTATAATATTTTTATAATAATAATTATATATGAATGAACACCTTTTAATAATGTTTTTGTTATTAATAATACATATATAATAATATTATAGGAAGGATAATATGCAAATAAATATTCACAGGTTTTTTTATCATAATATAAATACATATTTTAAAGTTTTTTATAATAATAATAATATATGAATGAACACTTTTTAGTAATGTTTTTGTAATTAATAATCCAAATATAATAATATTATAGAAACGATAATATGCAAATAAATATTGACAGGTTTTTTTGATCATAATATAAAAACATAGTTTAAAGTTTTTTTATAATTATAATTATATATGAATGAACACTTTTTAATAATGTTTTTGTTATGAATAATACATATATAATAATATTATAGGAAGGATAATATACAAATAAATATATATAAATGTTTTTGATCATAATATAAATACATATTTTATAATAATTTTATAATAATAATAATATATGAATGAACACTTTTTAATAATGTTTTTGTTATTAATAATACATATATAATAATATTATAGAAACGATAATATGCAAATAAATATTGACAGGTTTTTTTGATCATAATATAAATACATAGTTTAAAGTTTTTTTATAATAATAATTATATATGAATGAACACTTTTTAGTAATGTTTTTGTAATTAATAATACAAATATAATAATATTATAGAAACGATAATATGCAAATAAATATTGACAGGTTTTTTTGATCATAATATAAATACATAGTTTAAAGTTTTTTTATAATTATAATTATATATGAATGAACACTTTTTAATAATGTTTTTGTTATGAATAATACATATATAATAATATTATAGGAAGGATAATATACAAATAAATATATATAAATGTTTTTGATCATAATATAAATACATATTTTATAATAATTTTATAATAATAATAATATATGAATGAACACTTTTTAATAATGTTTTTGTTATTAATAATACATATATAATAATATTATAGGAAGGATAATATACAAATAAATATATAAAAATGTTTTTGATCATAATATAAATACATATTTTATAATATTTTTATAATAATAATTATATATGAATGAACACTTTTTAATAATGTTTTTGTTATTAATAATACATATATAATGATATTATAGGAAGGATAATATGCAAATAAATATTCACAGGTTTTTTTATCATAATATAAATACATATTTTAAAGTTTTTTATAATAATAATAATATATGAATGAACACTTTTAGTAATGTTTTTGTAATTAATAATACAAATATAATAATATTATAGAAACGATAATATGCAAATAAATATTGACAGGTTTTTTTGATCATAATATAAATACATAGTTTAAAGTTTTTTTATAATAATAATTATATATGAATGAACACTTTTTAGTAATGTTTTTGTAATTAATAATAATTTAATTGCATATTATCCTTACTATAATATTAATATATATGTATTATTATTATTAAAAACATTATTAAAAAGTGTACATTCATATATAATTATAATTATACAAATATTTTAAAATATGTATTTATATTATGATCAAAAACATTTTTATATATTTATTTGTATATTATCCTTCCTATAATATTATTATATATGTATTATTCATAACAAAAACATTATTAAAAAGTGTTCATTCATGTATAATTATAATTATAAAAAAACTTTAAACTATGTATTTATATTATGATCAAAAAAACCTGTCAATATTTATTTTCATATTATCGTTTCTATAATATTATTATATTTGTATTATTAATTACAAAAACATTACTAAAAAGTGTTCATTCATATATAATTATTATTATAAAAAACTTTTAAATATGTATTTATATTATGATAAAAAAAAACTGTGAATATTTATTTGCATATTATCCTTCCTATAATATTATTATATATGTATTATTTATTACAAAAACATCATTAAAAAGTGTTCATTCATATATAATTATTATTATAAAAATATTATAAAATATGTATTTATATTATGATCAAAAACATTTATATATATTTATTTGTATATTATCCTTCCTATAATATTATTATATATGTATTATTAATAACAAAAACATTATTAAAAAGTGTTCATTCATATATAATTATTATTATAAAAATATTATAAAATATGTATTTATATTATGATCAAAAACATTTATATATATTTATTTGTATATTATCCTTCCTATAATATTATTATATATGTATTATTCATAACAAAAACATTATTAAAAAGTGTTCATTCATATATTATTATTATTATAAAAATATTATAAAATATGTATTTATATTATGATCAAAAACATTTATATATATTTATTTGTATATTATCCTTCCTATAATATTATTATATATGTATTATTCATAACAAAAACATTATTAAAAAGTGTTCATTCATATATAATTATAATTATAAAAAAAACTTTAAACTATGTATTTATATTATGATCAAAAAAACCTGTCAATATTTATTTGCATATTATCGTTTCTATAATATTATTATATTTGTATTATTAATTACAAAAACATTACTAAAAAGTGTTCATTCATATATAATTATTATTATAAAAAAACTTTAAACTATGTATTTATATTATGATCAAAAAAACCTGTCAATATTTATTTGCATATTATCGTTTCTATAATATTATTATATTTGTATTATTAATTACAAAAACATTACTAAAAAGTGTTCATTCATATATAATTATTATTATAAAAATATTATAAAATATGTATTTATATTATGATCAAAAACATTTTTATATATTTATTTGTATATTATCCTTCCTATAATATTATTATATATGTATTATTAATAACAAAAACATTATTAAAAAGTGTTCATTCATATATTATTATTATTATAAAATTATTATAAAATATGTATTTATATTATGATCAAAAACATTTATATATATTTATTTGTATATTATCCTTCCAAAAAAACCTGTCAATATTTATTTGCATATTATCGTTTCTATAATATTATTATATTTGTATTATTAATTACAAAAACATTACTAAAAAGTGTTCATTCATATATAATTATTATTATAAAAAAACTTTAAACTATGTATTTATATTATGATCAAAAAAACCTGTCAATATTTATTTGCATATTATCGTTTCTATAATATTATTATATATGTATTATTAATAACAAAAACATTATTAAAAAGTGTTCATTCATATATTATTATTATTATAAAATTATTATAAAATATGTATTTATATTATGATCAAAAACATTTATATATATTTATTTGTATATTATCCTTCCTATAATATTATTATATATGTATTATTAATAACAAAAACATTATTCAAAAGTGTTCATTCATATATAATTATTATTATAAAAATATTAAAAAATATGTATTTATATTATGATCAAAAACATTTATATATATTTATTTGTATATTATCCTTCCTATAATATTATTATATATGTATTATTAATAACAAAAACATCATTAAAGAGTGTTCATTCATATATAATTATTTTTATATAAAAATTATAAAATATGTATTTATATTATGATAAAAAAAACCTGTCAATATTTAATTGCATATTATCCTTACTATAATATTAATATATATGTATTATTATTATTAAAAACATTATTAAAAAGTGTTCATTCATATATAATTATAATTATAAAAATATTATAAAATATGTATTTATATTATGATCAAAAACATTTTTATATATTTATTTTAATATTATCCTTCCTATAATATTATTATATATGTATTATTCATAACAAAAACATTATTAAAAAGTGTTCATTCATATATAATTATAATTATAAAAAAACTTTAAACTATGTATTTATATTATGATCAAAAAAACCTGTCAATATTTATTTGCATATTATTGTTTCTTTAATATTATTATATTTGTATTATTAATTACAAAAACATTACTAAAAAGTGTTCATTCATATATAATTATTATTATAAAAAGATTTAAAATATGTATTTATATTATGATAAAAAAACCTGTCAATATTTAATTGCATATTATCCTTCCTATAATATTAATATATATGTATTATTATTATTAAAAACATTATTAAAAAGTGTTCATTCATATATAATTATAATTATAAAAAATATTATAAAATATGTATTTATATTATGATCAAAAACATTTATATATATTTATTTGTATATTATCCTTCCTATAATATTATTATATATGTATTATTAATAACAAAAACATTATTAAAAAGTGTTCATTCATATATAATTATTATTATAAAAATATTATAAAATATGTATTTATATTATGATCAAAAACATTTATATATATTTATTTGTATATTATCCTTCCTATAATATTATTATATATGTATTATTAATAACAAAAACATTATTAAAAAGTGTTCATTCATATATAATTATAATTATAAAAATATTATAAAATATGTATTTATATTATGATCAAAAACATTAATATATATTTATTTGTATATTATCCTTCCTATAATATTATTATATATGTATTATTAATACAAAAACATTATTAAAAAGTGTTCATTCATATATTATTATTATTATAAAAATATTATAAAATATGTATTTATATTATGATCAAAAACATTTATATATATTTATTTGTATATTATCCTTTCTATAATATTATTATATATGTATTATTCATAACAAAAACATTATTAAAAAGTGTTCATTCATATATAATTATAATTATAAAAAAACTTTAAACTATGTATTTATATTATGATCAAAAAAACCTGTCAATATTTATTTTCATATTATCGTTTCTATAATATTATTATATTTGTATTATTAATTACAAAAACATTACTAAAAGTGTTCATTCATATATAATTATTATTATAAAAAACTTTAAAATATGTATTTATATTATGATAAAAAAAAACCTGTCAATATTTAATTGCATATTATCCTTACTATAATATTAATATATATGTATTATTATTATTAAAAACATTATTAAAAAGTGTTCATTCATATATAATTATAATTATAAAAATATTATAAATATGTATTTATATTATGATCAAAAACATTTTATATATTTATTTGTATATTATCCTTCCTATAATATTATTATATATGTATTATTCATAACAAAAACATTATTAAAAAGTGTTCATTCATATATAATTATAATTATAAAAAAACTTTAAACTATGTATTTATATTATGATCAAAAAAACCTGTCAATATTTATTTTCATATTATCGTTTCTATAATATTATTATATTTGTATTATTAATTACAAAAACATTACTAAAAAGTGTTCATTCATATATAATTATTATTATAAAAAACTTTTTAAATATGTATTTATATTATGATAAAAAAAAACTGTGATATTTATTGCATATTATCCTTCCTATAATATTATTATATATGTATTATTAATTACAAAAACATCATTAAAAAGTGTTCATTCATATATAATTATTATTTTAAAAATATTATAAAATATGTATTTATATTATGATCAAAAACATTTATATATATTTATTTGTATATTATCCTTCCTATAATATTATTATATATGTATTATTAATAACAAAAACATCATTAAAAAGTGTTCATTCATATATAATTATTTTTATATAAAAATTATAAAATATGTATTTATATTATGATAAAAAAAACCTGTCAATATTTAATTGCATATTATCCTTACTATAATATTAATATATATGTATTATTATTATTAAAAACATTATTAAAAAGTGTTCATTCATATATAATTATAATTATAAAAATATTATAAAATATGTATTTATATTATGATCAAAAACATTTTTATATATTTATTTGTATATTATCCTTCCTATAATTATTATAATATATGTATAATTCATAACAAAAACATTATTAAAAAGTGTTCATTCATATTAATTATAATTATAAAAAAACTTTAAACTATGTATTTATATTATGATCAAAAAAACCTGTCAATATTTATTTGCATATTATTGTTTCTTTAATATTATTATATTTGTATTATTAATTACAAAAACATTACTAAAAAGTGTTCATTCATATATAATTATTATTATAAAAAGATTTAAAATATGTATTTATATTATGATAAAAAAAACCTGTCAATATTTAATTGCATATTATCCTTCCTATAATATTAATATATATGTATTATTATTATTAAAAACATTATTAAAAAGTGTTCATTCATATATAATTATAATTATAAAAAAATATTATAAAATATGTATTTATATTATGATCAAAAACATTTATATATATTTATTTGTATATTATCCTTCCTATAATATTATTATATATGTATTATTAATAACAAAAACATTATTAAAAAGTGTTCATTCATATATAATTATTATTATAAAAATATTATAAAATATGTATTTATATTATGATCAAAAACATTTATATATATTTATTTGTATATTATCCTTCCTATAATATTATTATATATGTATTATTAATAACAAAAACATTATTAAAAAGTGTTCATTCTATATAATTATAATTATAAAAATATTATAAAATATGTATTTATATTATGATCAAAAACATTAATATATATTTATTGTATATTATCCTTCCTATAATATTATTATATATGTATTATTAATAACAAAAACATTATTAAAAAGTGTTCATTCATATATAATTATTATTATAAAATATTATAAAATATGTATTTATATTATGATCAAAAACATTTATATATATTTATTTGTATATTATCCTTCCTATAATATTATTATATATGTATTATTAATAACAAAAACATTATTAAAAAGTGTTCATTCATATATTATTATTATTATAAAAATATTATAAAATATGTATTTATATTATGATCAAAAACATTTATATATATTTATTTGTATATTATCCTTTCTATAATATTAATTATATATGTATTATTCATACAAAAAACATTATTAAAAAGTGTTCATTCATTTTATATAATTATAATTATAAAAAACTTTAAACTATGTATTTATATTATGATCAAAAAAACCTGTCAATATTTATTTTCATATTATCGTTTCTATAATATTATTATATTTGTATTATTAATTACAAAAACATTACTAAAAAGTGTTCATTCATATATAATTATTATTATAAAAAACTTTAAAATATGTATTTATATATGATAAAAAAAACCTGTCAATATTTAATTGCATATTATCCTTACTATAATATTAATATATATGTATTATTATTATTAAAAACATTATTAAAAAGTGTTCATTCATATATAATTATAATTATAAAAATATTATAAAATATGATTTATATTAATGATCAAAAACATTTTTATATATTTATTTGTATATTATCCTTCCTATAATATTATTATATATGTATTATTCATAACAAAAACATTATTAAAAAGTGTTCATTCATATATAATTATAATTATAAAAAAACTTTAAACTATGTATTTATATTATGATCAAAAAAACCTGTCATATTTATTTTCATATTATCGTTCTATAATATTATTATATTTGTATTATTAATTACAAAAACAGTACTAAAAAGTGTTCATTCATATATAATTATTATTATTAAAAACTTTTAAATATGTATTTATATTATGAAAAAAAAAAACTGTGAATATTTATTTGCATATTATCCTTCCTATAATATTATTATATATGTATAATTAATTACAAAAACATCATTAAAAAGTGTTCATTCATATATAATTATTATTATAAAAATATTATAAAATATGTATTTATATTATGATCAAAACATTTATATATATTTATTTGTATATTATCCTTCCTTCCTTCCTATAATATTATTATATATGTATTATTAATAACAAAAACATCATTAAAAAGTGTTCATTCATATATAATTATTTTTATATAAAAATTATAAAATATGTATTTATATTATGATAAAAAAAACCTGTCAATATTTAATTGCATATTATCCTTACTATAATATTAATATATATGTATTATTATTATTAAAAACATTATTAAAAAGTGTTCATTCATATATAATTATAATTATAAAAATATTATAAAATATGTATTTATATTATGATCAAAAACATTTTTATATATTTATTTTAATATTATCCTTCCTATAATATTATTATAAATGTATTATTCATAACAAAAACATTATTAAAAAGTGTTCATTCATATATAATTATAATTATAAAAAAACTTTAAACTATGTATTTATATTATGATCAAAAAAACCTGTCAATATTTATTTTCATATTATCGTTTCTATAATATTATTATATTTGTATTATTAATTACAAAAACATTACTAAAAAGTGTTCATTCATATATAATTATTATTATAAAAAACTTTTAAATATGTATTTATATTATGATAAAAAAAACTGTGAATATTTATTTGCATATTATCCTTCCTATAATATTATTATATATGTATTATTAATTACAAAAACATCATTAAAAAGTGTTCATTCATATATAATTATTATTATAAAAATATTATAAAATATGTATTTATATTATGATCAAAAACATTTATATATATTTATTTGTATATTATCCTTCCTATAATATTATTATATATGTTTTATTAATAACAAAAACATCATTAAAAAGTGTTCATTCATATATAATTATTTTTATATAAAAATTATAAAATATGTATTTATATTATGATAAAAAAACCTGTCAATATTTAATTGCATATTATCCTTACTATAATATTAATATATATGTATTATTATTATTAAAAACATTATTAAAAAGTGTTCATTCATATATAATTATAATTATAAAAATATTATAAAATATGTATTTATATTATGATCAAAAACATTTTTATATATTTATTTGTATATTATCCTTCCTATAATATTATTATATATGTATAATTCATAACAAAAACATTATTAAAAAGTGTTCATTCATATATAATTATAATTATAAAAAAACTTTAAACTATGTATTTATATTATGATCAAAAAAACCTGTCAATATTTATTTGCATATTATTGTTTCTTTAATATTATTATATTTGTATTATTAATTACAAAAACATTACTAAAAAGTGTTCATTCATATATAATTATTATTATAAAAAGATTTAATATATGTATTTATATTATGATAAAAAAACCTGTCAATATTTAATTGCATATTATCCTTCCTATAATATTAATATATATGTATTATTATTATTAAAAACATTATTAAAAAGTGTTCATTCATATATAATTATAATTATAAAAAATATTATAAAATATGTATTTATATTATGATCAAAAACATTTATATATATTTATTTGTATATTATCCTTCCTATAATATTATTATATATGTATTATTCATAACAAAAACATTATTAAAAAGTGTTCATTCATATATAATTATTATTATAAAAATATTATAAAATATGTATTTATATTATGATCAAAAACATTTATATATATTTATTTGTATATTATCCTTCCTATAATATTATTTTATGTATTATTAATAACAAAAACTTTATTAAAAAGTGTTCATTCATATATAATTATAATTATAAAAATATTATAAAATATGTATTTATATTATGATCAAAAACATTAATATATATTTATTTGTACATTATCCTTCCTATAATATTATTATATATGTATTATTAATAACAAAAACATTATTAAAAAGTGTTCATTCATATATAATTATTATTATAAAAATATTATAAAATATGTATTTATATTATGATCAAAAACATTTATATATATTTATTTGTATATTATCCTTCCTATAATATTATTATATATGTATTATTAATAACAAAAACATTATTAAAAAGTGTTCATTCATATATTATTATTATTATAAAAATATTATAAAATATGTATTTATATTATGATCAAAAACATTTATATATATTTATTTGTATATTATCCTTTCTATAATATTATTATATATGTATTATTCATAACAAAAACATTATTAAAAAGTGTTCATTCATATATAATTATAATTATAAAAAAACTTTAAACTATGTATTTATATTATGATCAAAAAAACCTGTCAATATTTATTTTCATATTATCGTTTCTATAATATTATTATATTTGTATTATTAATTACAAAAACATTACTAAAAAGTGTTCATATATAATTATTATTATAAAAAACTTTAAAATATGTATTTATATTATGATAAAAAAAACCTGTCAATATTTAATTGCATATTATCCTTACTATAATATTAATATATATGTATTATTATTATTAAAAACATTATTAAAAAGTGTTCATTCATATATAATTATAATTATAAAAATATTATAAAATATGTATTTATATTATGATCAAAAACATTTTTTTATTTTATTTGTATATTATCCTTCCTATAATATTATTATATATGTATTATTCATAACAAAAACATTATTAAAAAGTGTTCATTCATATATAATTATAATTATAAAAAAACTTTAAACTATGTATTTATATTATGATCAAAAAAACCTGTCAATATTTATTTTCATATTATCGTTTCTATAATATTATTATATTTGTATTATTAATTACAAAAACATTACTAAAAAGTGTTCATTCATATATAATTATTATTATAAAAAACTTTTAAATATGTATTTATATTATGATAAAAAAAAACTGTGAATATTTATTTGCATATTATCCTTCCTATAATATTATTATATATGTATTATTAATTACAAAAACATCATTAAAAAGTTTTCATTCATATATAATTATTATTATAAAAATATTATAAAATATGTATTTATATTATGATCAAAACATTTATATATATTTATTTGTATATTATCCTTCCTATAATATTATTATATATGTGTTATTAATAACAAAAACATCATTAAAAAGTGTTCATTCATATATAATTATTTTTATATAAAAATTATAAAATATGTATTTATATTATGATAAAAAAAACCTGTCAATATTTAATTGCATATTATCCTTACTATAATATTAATATATATGTATTATTATTATTAAAAACATTATTAAAAAGTGTTCATTCATATATAATTATAAAAATATTATAAAATATGTATTTATATTATGATCAAAAACATTTTTATATATTTATTTGTATATTATCCTTCCTATAATATTATTATATATGTATTATTCATAACAAAAACATTATTAAAAAGTGTTCATTCATATATAATTATAATTATAAAAAAACTTTAAACTATGTATTTATATTATGATCAAAAAAACCTGTCAATATTTATTTTCATATTATCGTTTCTATAATATTATTATATTTGTATTATTAATTACAAAAACATTACTAAAAAGTGTTCATTCATATATAATTATTATTATAAAAAACTTTTAAATATGTATTTATATTATGATAAAAAAAACTGTGAATATTTATTTGCATATTATCCTTCCTATAATATTATTATATATGTATTATTAATTACAAAAACATCATTAAAAAGTGTTCATTCATATATAATTATTATTATAAAAATATTATAAAATATGTATTTATATTATGATCAAAAACATTTATATACCTATATTTATTTGTATATTATCCTTCCTATAATATTATTATATATGTATTATTAATAACAAAAACATTATTAAAAAGTGTTCATTCATATATAATTATTATTATAAAAATATTATAAAATATGTATTTATATTATGATCAAAAACATTTATATATATTTATTTGTATATTATCCTTCCTATAATATTATTATATATGTATTATTCATAACAAAAACATTATTAAAAAGTGTTCATTCATATATAATTATTATTATAAAAATATTATAAAATATGTATTTATATTATGATCAAAAACATTTATATATATTTATTTGTATATTATCCTTCCTATAATATTATTATATTTGTATTATTAATTACAAAAACATTACTAAAAAGTGTTCATTCATATATAATTATTATTATAATAAACTTTAATATATGTATTTATATTATGATAAAAAAAACCTGTGAATATTTATTTGCATATTATCCTTCCTATAATATTATTATATATGTATTATTAATAACAAAAACATTATTAAAAAGTGTTCATTCATATATAATTATTATTATAAAAATATTATAAAATATGTTTTTATATTATGATCAAAAACATTTATATATATTTATTTGTATATTATCCTTCCTATAATATTATTATATATGTATTATTTATAACAAAAACATTATTAAAAAGTGTTCATTCATATATTATTATTATTATAAAAATATTATAAAATATGTATTTATATTATGATCAAAAACATTTATATATATTTATTTGTATATTATCCTTCCTATAATATTATTATATATGTATTATTCATAACAAAAACATTATTAAAAAGTGTTCATTCATATATAATTATAATTATAAAAAAACTTTAAACTATGTATTAATATTATGATAAAAAAAACCTGTCAATATTTATTTGCATATTATCGTTTCTATAATATTATTATATTTGTATTATTAATTACAAAAACATTACTAAAAAGTGTTCATTCATATATAATTATTATTATAAAAAAACTTTAAACTATGTATTTATATTATGATCAAAAAAACCTGTCAATATTTATTTGCATATTATCGTTTCTATAATATTATTATATTTGTATTATTAATTACAAAAACATTACTAAAAAGTGTTCATTCATATATAATTATTATTATAAAAAACTTTAAAATATGTATTTATATTATGATAAAAAAAACCTGTGAATATTTATTTGCATATTATCCTTCCTATAATATTATTATATATGTATTATTAATAACAAAAACATTATTAAAAAGTGTTCATTCATATATAATTATTATTATAAAAATATGTATTTATATTATGATCAAAAACATTTATATATATTTATTTGTATATTATCCTTCCTATAATATTATTATATATGTATTATTAATAACAAAAACATTATTCAAAAGTGTTCATTCATATATAATTATTATTATAAAAATATTATAAAATATGTATTTATATTATGATCAAAAACATTTATATATATTTATTTGTATATTATCCTTCCTATAATATTATCATATATGTATTATTAATAACAAAAACATCATTAAAAAGTGTTCATTCATATATAATTTTTTTTATATAAAAATTATAAAATATGTATTTATATTATGAAAAAAAAACCTGTCAATATTTAATTGCATATTATCCTTCCTATAATATTAATATATATGTATTATTATTATTAAAAACATTATTAAAAAGTGTTCATTCATATATAATTATAATTATAAAAATATTATAAAATATGTATTTATATTATGATCAAAAACATTTATATATATTTATTTGTCTATTATCCTTCCTATAATATTATTATATATGTATTATTAATAACAAAAACATTATTCAAAAGTGTTCATTCATATATATATTCATATATTGACAGGTTTTTTTGATCATAATATAAATACATAGTTTAAAGTTTTTTTATAATTATAATTATATATGAATTAACACTTTTTAATAATGTTTTTGTTATGAATAATACATATATAATAATATTATAGGAAGGATAATATACAAATAAATATATATAAATGTTTTTGATCATAATATAAATACATATTTTATAATATTTTTATAATAATAATTATATATGAATGAACACTTTTGAATAATGTTTTTGTTATTAATAATACATATATACTAATATTATAGGAAGGATAATATACAAATAAATATATATAAATGTTTTTGATCATAATAAAAATACATATTTTATAATATTTTTATAATAATAATTATATATGAATGAACACTTTTTAATAATGTTTTTGTTATTAATAATACATATATAATAATATTATAGGAAGGATAATATGCAAATAAATATTCACAGGTTTTTTTATCATAATATAAATACATATTTTAAAGTTTTTATAATAATAATAATATATGAATGAACACTTTTTAGTAATGTTTTTGTAATTAATAATACAAATATAATAATATTATAGAAACGATAATATGCAAATAAATATTGACAGGTTTTTTTGATCATAATATAAATACATAGTTTAAAGTTTTTTTATAATTATAATTATATATGAATGAACACTTTTTAATAATGTTTTTGTTATGAAAAATACATATATAATAATATTATAGGAAGGATAATATACAAATAAATATATATAAATGTTTTTGATCATAATATAAATACATATTTTATAATATTTTTATAATAATAATAATATATGAATGAACACTTTTTAATAATGTTTTTGTTATGAATAATACATATATAATAATATTATAGGAAGGATAATATACAAATAAATATATATAAATGTTTTTGATCATAATATAAATACATATTTTATAATATTTTTATAATAATAATTATATATGAATGAACACTTTTGAATAATGTTTTTGTTATTAATAATACATATATAATAATATTATAGGAAGGATAATAGACAAATAAATATATATAAATGTTTTTGATCATAATATAAATACATATTTTATAATATTTTTATAATTATAATTATATATGAATGAACACTTTTTAATAATGTTTTTAATAATAATAATACATATATATTAATATTATAGGAAGGATAATATGCAATTAAATATTGACAGGTTTTTTTTATCATAATATAAATACATATTTTAAAGTTTTTTATAATAATAATTATATATGAATGAACACTTTTTTGTAATGTTTTTGTAAATAATAATACAAATATAATAATATTATAGAAACAATAATATGCAAATAAATATTGACAAGTTTTTTTGATCATAATATAAATACATAGTTTAAAGTTTTTTTATAATTATAATTATATATGAATGAACACTTTTTAATAATGTTTTTGTTATGAATAATACATATATAATAATATTAAAGGCAGGATAATATACAAATAAATATATAAAAATGTTTTTGATCATAATATAAATACATATTTTATAATATTTTTATAATTATAATTATATATGAATGAACACTTTTTAATAATGTTTTTAATAATAATAATACATATATATTAATATTATAGTAAGGATAATATGCAATTAAATATTGACAGGTTTTTTTTTCATAATATAAATACATATTTTATAATTTTTATATAAAAATAATTATATATGAATGAACACTTTTTAATGATGTTTTTGTTATTAATAATACATATATAATAATATTATAGGAAGGATAATATACAAATAAATATATATAAATGTTTTTGATCATAATATAAATACATATTTTATAATATTTTTATAATAATAATTATATATGAATGAACACTTTTGAATAATGTTTTTGTTATTAATAATACATATATAATAATATTATAGGAAGGATAATATACAAATAAATATATATAAATGTTTTTGATCATAATATAAATACATATTTTATAATATTTTTATAATAATAATTATATATGAATGAACACTTTTTAATAATGTTTTTGTTATTAATAATACATATATAATAATATTATAGGAAGGATAATATGCAAATAAATATTCACAGGTTTTTTTATCATAATATAAATACATATTTTAAAGTTTTTTATAATAATAATTATATATGAATGAACACTTTTTAGTAATGTTTTTGTAATTAATAATACAAATATAATAATATTATAGAAACGATAATATGCAAATAAATATTGACAGGTTTTTTTGATCATAATATAAATACATAGTTTAAAGTTTTTTTATAATAATAATTATATATGAATGAACACTTTTTAGTAATGTTTTTGTAATTAATAATACAAATATAATAATATTATAGAAACGATAATATGCAAATAAATTGACAGGTTTTTTTGATCATAATATAAATACATAGTTTAAAGTTTTTTTATAATTATAATTATATATGAATGAACACTTTTTAATAATGTTTTTGTTATGAATAATACATATATAATAATATTATAGGAAGGATAATATACAAATAAATATATATAAATGTTTTTGATCATAATATAAATACATATTTTATAATATTTTTATAATAATAATAATATATGAATGAACACTTTTTAATAATGTTTTTGTTATGAATAATACATATATAATAATATTATAGGAAGGATAATATACAAATAAATATATATAAATGTTTTTGATCATAATATAAAAACATATTTTATAATATTTTTATAATAATAATTATATATGAATGAACACTTTTTAATAATGTTTTTGTTATTAATAATACATATATAATAATATTATAGGAAGGATAATATGCAAATAAATATTCACAGGTTTTTTTTATCATAATATAAATACATATATTAAAGTTTTTTATAATAATTATTATATATGAATGAACACTTTTTAGTAATGTTTTTGTAATTAATAATACAAATATAATAATATTATAGAAACGATAATATGAAAATAAATATTGACAGGTTTTTTTGATCATAATATAAATACATAGTTTAAAGTTTTTTTATAATTATAATTATATATGAATGAACACTTTTTAATAATGTTTTTGTTATGAATAATACATATATAATAATATTATAGGAAGGATAATATACAAATAAATATATATAAATGTTTTTGATCATAATATAAATACATATTTTATAATATTTTTATAATAATAATTATATATGAATGAACACTTTTGAATAATGTTTTTGTTATTAATAATACATATATACTAATATTATAGGAAGGATAATATACAAATAAATATATATAAATGTTTTTGATCATAATAAAAATACATATTTTATAATATTTTTATAATAATAATTATATATGAATGAACACTTTTTAATAATGTTTTTGTTATTAATAATACATATATAATAATATTATAGGAAGGATAATATGCAAATAAATATTCACAGGTTTTTTTATCATAATATAAATACATATTTTAAAGTTTTTTATAATAATAATAATATATGAATGAACACTTTTTAGTAATGTTTTTGTAATTAATAATACAAATATAATAATATTATAGAAACGATAATATGCAAATAAATATTGACAGGTTTTTTTGATCATAATATAAATACATAGTTTAAAGTTTTTTTATAATTATAATTATATATGAATGAACACTTTTTAATAATATTTTGTTATGAAAAATACATATATAATAATATTATAGGAAGGATAATATACAAATAAATATATATAAATGTTTTTGATCATAATATAAATACATATTTTATAATATTTTTATAATAATAATAATATATTATGAATGAACACTTTTTAATAATGTTTTTGTTATGAATAATACATATATAATAATATTATAGGAAGGATAATATACAAATAAATATATATAAATGTTTTTGATCATAATATAAATACATATTTTATAATATTTTTATAATAATAATTATATATGAATGAACACTTTTGAATAATGTTTTTGTTATTAATAATACATATATAATAATATTATAGGAAGGATAATAGACAAATAAATATATATAAATGTTTTTGATCATAATATAAATACATATTTTATAATATTTTTATAATTATAATTATATATGAATGAACACTTTTTAATAATGTTTTTAATAATAATAATACATATATATTAATATTATAGGAAGGATAATATGCAATTAAATATTGACAGGTTTTTTTTTATCATAATATAAATACATATTTTAAAGTTTTTTATAATAATAATTATATATGAATGAACACTTTTATGTAATGTTTTTGTAAATAATAATACAAATATAATAATATTATAGAAACAATAATATGCAAATAAATATTGACAAGTTTTTTTGATCATAATATAAATACATAGTTTAAAGTTTTTTTATAATTATAATTATATATGAATGAACACTTTTTAATAATGTTTTTGTTATGAATAATACATATATAATAATATTAAAGGCAGGATAATATACAAATAAATATATAAAAATGTTTTTGATCATAATATAAATACATATTTTATAATATTTTTATAATTATAATTATATATGAATCAACACTTTTTAATAATGTTTTTAATAATAATAATACATATATATTAATATTATAGTAAGGATAATATGCAATTAAATATTGACAGGTTTTTTTTTCATAATATAAAAACATATTTTATAATTTTTATATAAAAATAATTATATATGAATGAACACTTTTTAATGATGTTTTTGTTATTAATAATACATATATAATAATATTATAGGAAGGATAATATACAAATAAATATATATAAATGTTTTTGATCATAATATAAATACATATTTTATAATATTTTTATAATAATAATTATATATGAATGAACACTTTTGAATAATGTTTTTGTTATTAATAATACATATATAATAATATTATAGGAAGGATAATATACAAATAAATATATATAAATGTTTTTGATCATAATATAAATACATATTTTATAATATTTTTATAATAATAATTATATATGAATGAACACTTTTTAATAATGTTTTTGTTATTAATAATACATATATAATAATATTATAGGAAGGATAATATGCAAATAAATATTCACAGGTTTTTTTATCATAATATAAATACATATTTTAAAGTTTTTTATAATAATAATTATATATGAATGAACACTTTTTAGTAATGTTTTTGTAATTAATAATACAAATATAATAATATTATAGAAACGATAATATGCAAATAAATATTGACAGGTTTTTTTGATCATAATATAAATACATAGTTTAAAGTTTTTTTCATAATAATAATTATATATGAATGAACACTTTTTAGTAATGTTTTTGTAATTAATAATACAAATATAATAATATTATAGAAACGATAATATGCAAATAAATTGACAGGTTTTTTTGATCATAATATAAATACATAGTTTAAAGTTTTTTTATAATTATAATTATATATGAATGAACACTTTTTAATAATGTTTTTGTTATGAATAATACATATATAATAATATTATAGGAAGGATAATATACAAATAAATATATATAAATGTTTTTGATCATAATATAAATACATATTTTATAATATTTTTATAATAATAATAATATATGAATGAACACTTTTTAATAATGTTTTTGTTATGAATAATACATATATAATAATATTATAGGAAGGATAATATACAAATAAATATATATAAATGTTTTTGATCATAATATAAAAACATATTTTATAATATTTTTATAATAATAATTATATATGAATGAACACTTTTTAATAATGTTTTTGTTATTAATAATACATATATAATAATATTATAGGAAGGATAATATGCAAATAAATATTCACAGGTTTTTTTTATCATAATATAAATACATATATTAAAGTTTTTTATAATAATTATTATATATGATAAACACTTTTTAGTAATGTTTTTGTAATTAATAATACAAATATAATAATATTATAGAAACGATAATATGAAAATAAATATTGACAGGTTTTTTTGATCATAATATAAATACATAGTTTAAAGTTTTTTTATAATTATAATTATATATGAATGAACACTTTTTAATAATGTTTTTGTTATGAATAATACATATATAATAATATTATAGGAAGGATAATATACAAATAAATATATATAAATGTTTTTGATCATAATATAAATACATATTTTATAATATTTTTATAATAATAATTATATATGAATGAACACTTTTGAATAATGTTTTTGTTATTAATAATACATATATAATAATATTATAGGAAGGATAATATACAAATAAATATATATAAATGTTTTTGATCATAATAAAAATACATATTTTATAATATTTTTATAATAATAATTATATATGAATGAACACTTTTTAATAATGTTTTTGTTATTAATAATACATATATAATAATATTATAGGAAGGATAATATGCAAATAAATATTCACAGGTTTTTTTATCATAATATAAATACATATTTTAAAGTTTTTTATAATAATAATAATATATGAATGAACACTTTTTAGTAATGTTTTTGTAATTAATAATACAAATATAATAATATTTTAGAAACGATAATATGCAAATAAATATTGACAGGTTTTTTTGATCATAATATAAATACATAGTTTAAAGTTTTTTTATAATTATAATTATATATGAATGAACACTTTTTAATAATGTTTTTGTTATGAATAATACATATATAATAATATTATAGGAAGGATAATATACAAATAAATATATATAAATGTTTTTGATCATAATATAAATACATATTTTATAATATTTTTATAATAATAATAATATATAATTGAACACTTTTTAGTAATGTTTTTGTTATGAATAATACATATATAATAATATTATAGGAAGGATAATATACAAATAAATATATATAAATGTTTTTGATCATAATATAAATACATATTTTATAATATTTTTATAATAATAATTATATATGAATGAACTCTTTTTAATAATGTTTTTGTTATTAATAATACATATATAATAATATTATAGGAAGGATAATATACAAATAAATATAGGTATATAAATGTTTTTGATCATAATATAAATACATATTTTATAATATTTTTATAATAATAATTATATATGAATGAACACTTTTTAATGATGTTTTTGTAATTAATAATACATATATAATAATATTATAGGAAGGATAATATACAAATAAATATATATAAATGTTTTTGATCATAATATAAAAACATATTTTATAATATTTTTATAATAATAATTATATATGAATGAACACTTTTTAATAATGTTTTTGTTATTAATAATACATATATAATAATATTATAGGAAGGATAATATGCAAATAAATATTCACAGGTTTTTTTTATCATAATATAAATACATATATTAAAGTTTTTTATAATAATTATTATATATGAATGAACACTTTTTAGTAATGTTTTTGTAATTAATAATACAAATATAATAATATTATAGAAACGATAATATGAAAATAAATATTGACAGGTTTTTTTGATCATAATATAAATACATAGTTTAAAGTTTTTTTATAATTATAATTATATATGAATGAACACTTTTTAATAATGTTTTTGTTATGAATAATACATATATAATAATATTATAGGAAGGATAATATACAAATAAATATATATAAATGTTTTTGATCATAATATAAATACATATTTTATAATATTTTTATAATAATAATTATATATGAATGAACACTTTTGAATAATGTTTTTGTTATTAATAATACATATATAATAATATTATAGGAAGGATAATATACAAATAAATATATATAAATGTTTTTGATCATAATAAAAATACATATTTTATAATATTTTTATAATAATAATTATATATGAATGAACACTTTTTAATAATGTTTTTGTTATTAATAATACATATATAATAATATTATAGGAAGGATAATATGCAAATAAATATTCACAGGTTTTTTTATCATAATATAAATACATATTTTAAAGTTTTTTATAATAATAATAATATATGAATGAACACTTTTTAGTAATGTTTTTGTAATTAATAATACAAATATAATAATATTTTAGAAACGATAATATGCAAATAAATATTGACAGGTTTTTTTGATCATAATATAAATACATAGTTTAAAGTTTTTTTATAATTATAATTATATATGAATGAACACTTTTTAATAATGTTTTTGTTATGAATAATACATATATAATAATATTATAGGAAGGATAATATACAAATAAATATATATAAATGTTTTTGATCATAATATAAATACATATTTTATAATATTTTTATAATAATAATAATATATAATTGAACACTTTTTAGTAATGTTTTTGTTATGAATAATACATATATAATAATATTATAGGAAGGATAATATACAAATAAATATATATAAATGTTTTTGATCATAATATAAATACATATTTTATAATATTTTTATAATAATAATTATATATGAATGAACTCTTTTTAATAATGTTTTTGTTATTAATAATACATATATAATAATATTATAGGAAGGATAATATACAAATAAATATAGGTATATAAATGTTTTTGATCATAATATAAATACATATTTTATAATATTTTTATAATAATAATTATATATGAATGAACACTTTTTAATGATGTTTTTGTAATTAATAATACATATATAATAATATTATAGGAAGGATAATATGCAAATAAATATTCACAGTTTTTTTTATCATAATATAAATACATATTTAAAAGTTTTTTATAATAATAATTATATATGAATGAACACTTTTTAGTAATGTTTTTGTAATTAATAATACAAATATAATAATATTATAGAAACGATAATATGCAAATAAATATTCACAGGTTTTTTTATCATAATATAAATACATATTTTAAAGTTTTTTATAATAATAATAATATATGAATGAACACTTTTTAGTAATGTTTTTGTAATTAATAATACAAATATAATAATATTTTAGAAACGATAATATGCAAATAAATATTGACAGGTTTTTTTGATCATAATATAAATACATAGTTTAAAGTTTTTTTATAATTATAATTATATATGAATGAACACTTTTTAATAATGTTTTTGTTATGAATAATACATATATAATAATATTATAGGAAGGATAATATACAAATAAATATATATAAATGTTTTTGATCATAATATAAATACATATTTTATAATATTTTTATAATAATAATTATATATGAATGAACACTTTTGAATAATGTTTTTGTTATTAATAATACATATATAATAATATTATAGGAAGGATAATATACAAATAAATATATATAAATGTTTTTGATCATAATAAAAATACATATTTTATAATATTTTTATAATAATAATTATATATGAATGAACACTTTTTAATAATGTTTTT
Organism: Macrosteles quadrilineatus; assembly: GCF_028750875.1. Taxonomy (NCBI): domain Eukaryota; kingdom Metazoa; phylum Arthropoda; class Insecta; order Hemiptera; family Cicadellidae; genus Macrosteles; species Macrosteles quadrilineatus. The sequence goes on along the minus strand of NW_026543010.1, from coordinate 31,829 downwards.
GTTATTAATAATACATATATAATAATATTATAGGAAGGATAATATGCAAATAAATATTCACAGGTTTTTTTATCATAATATAAATACATATTTTAAAGTTTTTTATAATAATAATAATATATGAATGAACACTTTTTAGTAATGTTTTTGTAATTAATAATACAAATATAATAATATTTTAGAAACGATAATATGCAAATAAATATTGACAGGTTTTTTTGATCATAATATAAATACATAGTTTAAAGTTTTTTTATAATTATAATTATATATGAATGAACACTTTTTAATAATGTTTTTGTTATGAATAATACATATATAATAATATTATAGGAAGGATAATATACAAATAAATATATATAAATGTTTTTGATCATAATATAAATACATATTTTATAATATTTTTATAATAATAATAATATATAATTGAACACTTTTTAGTAATGTTTTTGTTATGAATAATACATATATAATAATATTATAGGAAGGATAATATACAAATAAATATATATAAATGTTTTTGATCATAATATAAATACATATTTTATAATATTTTTATAATAATAATTATATATGAATGAACTCTTTTTAATAATGTTTTTGTTATTAATAATACATATATAATAATATTATAGGAAGGATAATATACAAATAAATATAGGTATATAAATGTTTTTGATCATAATATAAATACATATTTTATAATATTTTTATAATAATAATTATATATGAATGAACACTTTTTAATGATGTTTTTTTAATTAATAATACATATATAATAATATTATAGGAAGGATAATATGCAAATAAATATTCACAGTTTTTTTTATCATAATATAAATACATATTTAAAAGTTTTTTATAATAATAATTATATATGAATGAACACTTTTTAGTAATGTTTTTGTAATTAATAATACAAATATAATAATATTATAGAAACGATAATATGAAAATAAATATTGACAGGTTTTTTTGATCATAATATAAATACATAGTTTAAAGTTTTTTTATAATTATAATTATATATGAATGAACACTTTTTAATAATGTTTTTAATAATAATAATACATATATATTAATATTATAGTAAGGATAATATGCAATTAAATATTGACAGGTTTTTTTTATCATAATATAAATACATATTTTATAATTTTTATATAAAAATAATTATATATGAATGAACACTTTTTAATGATGTTTTTGTTATTAATAATACATATATAATAATATTATAGGAAGGATAATATACAAATAAATATATATAAATGTTTTGATCATAATATAAATACATATTTTATAATATTTTTATAATAATAATTATATATGAATGAACACTTTTTAATGATGTTTTTGTAATTAATAATACATATATAATAATATTATAGGAAGGATAATATGCAAATAAATATTCACAGTTTTTTTTATCATAATATAAATACATATTTAAAAGTTTTTTATAATAATAATTATATATGAATGAACACTTTTTAGTAATGTTTTTGTAATTAATAATACAAATATAATAATATTATAGAAACGATAATATGAAAATAAATATTGACAGGTTTTTTTGATCATAATATAAATTTATAGTTTAAAGTTTTTTTATAATTATAATTATATATGAATGAACACTTTTTAATAATGTTTTTGTTATGAATAATACATATATAATAATATTATAGGAAGGATAATATACAAATAAATATATAAAAATGTTTTTGATCATAATATAAATACATATTTTATAATATTTTTATAATTATAATTATATATGAATGAACACTTTTTAATAATGTTTTTAATAATAATAATACATATATATTAATATTATAGTAAGGATAATATGCAATTAAATATTGACAGGTTTTTTTTATCATAATATAAATACATATTTTAAAGTTTTTTATAATAATAATTATATATGAATGAACACTTTTTAGTAATGTTTTTGTAATTAATAATACAAATATAATAATATTATAGAAACGATAATATGAAAATAAATATTGACAGGTTTTTTTTATCATAATATAAATACATAGTTTAAAGTTTTTTTATAATTATAATTATATATGAATGAACACTTTTTAATAATGTTTTTGTTATGAATAATACATATATAATAATATTATAGAAAGGATAATATACAAATAAATATATATAAATGTTTTTTATCATAATATAAATACATATTTTATAATATTTTTATAATAATAATAATATATGAATGAACACTTTTTAATAATGTTTTTGTTATTAATAATACATATATAATAATATTATAGGAAGGATAATATACAAATAAATATATATAAATGTTTTTGATCATAATATAAATACATATTTTATAATATTTTTATAATAATAATTATATATGAATGAACACTTTTTAATAATGTTTTTGTTATTAATAATACATATATAATAATATTATAGGAAGGATAATATACAAATAAATATATATTAATGTTTTTGATCATAATATAAATACATATTTTATAATATTTTTATAATTATAATTATATATGAATGAACACTTTTTAATAATGTTTTTGTTATTAATAATACATATATAATAATATTATAGGAAGGATAATATACAAATAAATATATATAAATGTTTTTGATCATAATATAAATACATATTTTATAATATTTTTATAATAATAATTATATATGAATGAACACTTTTGAATAATGTTTTTGTTATTAATAATACATATATAATAATATTATAGGAAGGATAATATACAAATAAATATATATAAATGTTTTTGATCATAATATAAATACATATTTTATAATATTTTTATAATAATAATTATATATGAATGAACACCTTTTAATAATGTTTTTGTTATTAATAATACATATATAATAATATTATAGGAAGGATAATATGCAAATAAATATTCACAGGTTTTTTTATCATAATATAAATACATATTTTAAAGTTTTTTATAATAATAATAATAAATGAATGAACACTTTTTAGTAATGTTTTTGTAATTAATAATCCAAATATAATAATATTATAGAAACGATAATATGCAAATAAATATTGACAGGTTTTTTTGATCATAATATAAATACATAGTTTAAAGTTTTTTTATAATTATAATTATATATGAATGAACACTTTTTAATAATGTTTTTGTTATAAATAATACATATATAATAATATTATAGGAAGGATAATATACAAATAAATATATAAAAATGTTTTTGATCATAATATAAATACATATTTTATAATAATTTTATAATAATAATAATATATGAATGAACACTTTTTAATAATGTTTTTGTTATTAATAATACATATATAATAATATTATAGGAAGGATAATATACAAATAAATATATAAAAATGTTTTTGATCATAATATAAATACATATTTTATAATATTTTTATAATAATAATTATATATGAATGAAAATTTTTAATAATGTTTTTGTTATTAATAATACATATATAATAATATTATAGGAAGGATAATATGCAAATAAATATTCACAGGTTTTTTTATCATAATATAAATACATATTTTAAAGTTTTTTATAATAATAATAATATATGAATGAACACTTTTTAGTAATGTTTTTGTAATTAATAATACAAATATAATAATATTATAGAAACGATAATATGCAAATAAATATTGACAGGTTTTTTTGATCATAATATAAATACATAGTTTAAAGTTTTTTTATAATAATAATTATATATGAATGAACACTTTTTAGTAATGTTTTTGTAATTGATAATACAAATATAATAATATTATAGAAACGATAATATGCAAATAAATATTGACAGGTTTTTTTGATCATAATATAAATACATAGTTTAAAGTTTTTTTTATAATTATAATTATATATGAATGAACACTTTTTAATAATGTTTTTGTTATGAATAATACATATATAATAATATTATAGGAAGGATAATATACAAATAAATATATATAAATGTTTTTGATCATAATATAAATACATATTTTATAATATTTTTATAATAATAATAATATATGAATGAACACTTTTTAATAATGTTTTTGTTATGAATAATACATATATAATAATATTATAGGAAGGATAATATACAAATAAATATATATAAATGTTTTTGATCATAATATAAATACATATTTTATAATATTTTTATAATAATAATTATATATGAATGAACACTTTTTAATAATGTTTTTGTTATTAATAATACATATATAATAATATTATAGGAAGGATAATATACAAATAAATATATATAAATGTTTTTGATCATAATATAAATACATATTTTATAATATTTTTATAATAATAATTATATATGAATGAACACTTTTTAATGATGTTTTTGTAATAAATAATACATATATAATAATATTATAGGAAGGATAAAATGCAAATAAATATTCACAGTTTTTTTTATCATAATATAAATACATATTTAAAAGTTTTTTATAATAATAATTATATATGAATGAACACTTTTTAGTAATGTTTTTGTAATTAATAATACAAATATAATAATATTATAGAAACGATAATATGAAAATAAATATTGACAGGTTTTTTTGATCATAATATAAATACATAGTTTAAAGTTTTTTTATAATTATAATTATACATGAATGAACACTTTTTAATAATGTTTTTGTTATGAATAATACATATATAATAATATTATAGGAAGGATAATATACAAATAAATATATAAAAATGTTTTTGATCATAATATAAATACATATTTTAAAATATTTGTATAATTATAATTATATATGAATGTACACTTTTTAATAATGTTTTTAATAATAATAATACATATATATTAATATTATAGTAAGGATAATATGCAATTAAATTATTATTAATTACAAAAACATTACTAAAAAGTGTTCATTCATATATAATTATTATTATAAAAAAACTTTAAACTATGTATTTATATTATGATCAAAAAAACCTGTCAATATTTATTTGCATATTATCGTTTCTATAATATTATTATATTTGTATTATTAATTACAAAAACATTACTAAAAGTGTTCATTCATATATTATTATTATTATAAAAAACTTTAAAATATGTATTTATATTATAATAAAAAAACCTGTGAATATTTATTTGCATATTATCCTTCCTATAATATTATTATATATTTATTATTAATAACAAAAACATTATTAAAAAGTGTTCATTCATATATAATTATTATTATAAAAATATTATAAAATATGTATTTATATTATGATCAAAAACATTTTTATATATTTATTTGTATATTATCCTTCCTATAATATTATTATATATGTATTATTAATAACAAAAACATTATTAAAAAGTGTTAATTCATATATTATTATTATTATAAAATTATTATAAAATATGTATTTATATTATGATCAAAAACATTTATATATATTTATTTGTATATTATCCTTCCTATAATATTATTATATATGTATTATTCATAACAAAAACATTATTAAAAAGTGTTCATTCATATATAATTATAATTATAAAAAAACTTTAAACTATGTATTTATATTATGATAAAAAAAACCTGTCAATATTTATTTGCATATTATCGTTTCTATAATATTATTATATTTGTATTATTAATTACAAAAACATTACTAAAAAGTGTTCATTCATATATAATTATTATTATAAAAAAACTTTAAACTATGTATTTATATTATGATCAAAAAAACCTGTCAATATTTATTTGCATATTATCGTTTCTATAATATTATTATATATGTATTATTAATAACAAAAACATTATTAAAAAGTGTTCATTCATATATTATTATTATTATAAAATTATTATAAAATATGTATTTATATTATGATCAAAAACATTTATATATATTAATTTGTATATTATCCTTCCTATAATATTATTATATATGTATTATTCATAACAAAAACATTATTAAAAAGTGTTCATTCATATATAATTATAATTATAAAAAAACTTTAAACTATGTATTTATATTATGATCAAAAAAACCTGTCAATATTTATTTGCATATTATCGTTTCTATAATATTATTATATTTGGATTATTAATTACAAAAACATTACTAAAAAGTGTTCATTCATATATTATTATTATTATAAAAAACTTTAAAATATGTATTTATATTATGATAAAAAAACCTGTGAATATTTATTTGCATATTATCCTTCCTATAATATTATTATATATGTATTATTAATAACAAAAACATTATTAAAAGGTGTTCATTCATATATAATTATTATTATAAAATATTATAAAATATGTATTTATATTATGATCAAAAACATTTATATATATTTATTTGTATATTATCCTTCCTATAATATTATTATATATGTATTATTAATAACAAAAACATTATTCAAAAGTGTTCATTCATATATAATTATTATTATAAAAATATTATAAAATATGTATTTATATTATGATCAAAAACATTTATATATATTAATTTGTATATTATCCTTCCTATAATATTATTATATATGTATTATTAATAACAAAAACATCATTAAAAAGTGTTCATTCATATATAATTATTTTTATATAAAAATTATAAAATATGTATTTATATTATGATAAAAAAAACCCTGTCAATATTTAATTGCATATTATCCTTACTATAATATTAATATATATGTATTATTATTATTAAAACATTATTAAAAAGTGTTTATTCATATATAATTATAATTATAAAAATATTATAAAATATGTATTTATATTATGATCAAAAACATTTTTATATATTTATTTGTATACTATCCTTCCTATAATATTATTATATATGTATTATTCATAACAAAAACATTATTAAAAAGTGTTCATTCATATATAATTATAATTATAAAAAAACTTTAAACTATGTATTTATATTATGATCAAAAAAACCTGTCAATATTTATTTTCATATTATCGTTTCTATAATATTATTATATTTGTATTATTAATTACAAAAACATTACTAAAAAGTGTTCATTCATATATAATTATTATTATAAAAAACTTTTAAATATGTATTTATATAATGATAAAAAAAAACTGTGAATATTTATTTGCATATTATCCTTCCTATAATATTATTATATATGTATTATTAATTACAAAAACATCATTAAAAAGTGTTCATTCATATATAATTATTATTATAAAAATATTATAAAATATGTATTTATATTATGATCAAAAACATTTATATATATTTATTTGTATATTATCCTTCCTATAATATTATTATATATGTATTATTAATAACAAAAACATCATTAAAAAGTGTTCATTCATATATAACTATTTTTATATAAAAATTATAAAATATGTATTTATATTATGATAAAAAAACCTGTCAATATTTAATTGCATATTATCCTTACTATAATATTAATATATATGTATTATTATTATTAAAAACATTATTAAAAAGTGTTCATTCATATATAATTATAATAATAAAAATATTATAAAATATGTATTTATATTATGATCAAAAACATTTTTATATATTTATTTGTATATTATCCTTCCTATAATATTATTATATATGTATTATTCATAACAAAAACATTATTAAAAAGTGTTCATTCATATATAATTATAATTATAAAAAAAACTTTAAACTATGTATTTATATTATGATCAAAAAAACCTGTCAATATTTATTTGCATATTATTGTTTCTTTAATATTATTATATTTGTATTATTAATTACAAAAACATTACTAAAAAGTGTTCATTCATATATAATTATTATTATAAAAATATTATAAAATATGTATTTATATTATGATCAAAAACATTTATATATATTTATTTGTATATTATCCTTCCTATAATATTATTATATATGTATTATTAATAACAAAAACAGTATTAAAAAGTGTTCATTCATATATAATTATTATTATAAAAATATTATAAAATATGTATTTATATTAAGATCAAAAACATTTATATATATTTATTTGTATATTATCCTTCATATAATATTATTATATATGTATTATTAATAACAAAAACATTATTAAAAAGTGTTCATTCATATATAATTATAATTATAAAAATATTATAAAATATGTATTTATATTATGATCAAAAACATTTATATATATTTATTTGTATATTATCCTTCCTATAATATTATTATATATGTATTATTAATAACAAAAACATTATTAAAAAGTGTTCATTCATATATAATTATTATTATAAAAAGATTATAAAATATGTATTTATATTATGATCAAAAACATTTATATATATTTATTTGTATATTATCCTTCCTATAATATTATTATATATGTATTATTAATAACAAAAACATTATTAAAAAGTGTTCATTCATATATTATTATTATTATAAAAATATTATAAAATATGTATTTATATTATGATCAAAAACATTTATATATATTTATTTGTATATTATCCTTTCTATAATATTATTATATATGTATTATTCATAACAAAAACATTATTAAAAAGTGTTCATTCATATATAATTATAATTATAAAAAAACTTTAAACTTTGTTTTATATTATGATCAAAAAACCTGTCAATATTTATTTGCATATTATTGTTTCTATAATATTATTATATTTGTATTATTATAAAAAAACATTACTAAAAAGTGTTCATTCATATATAATTATTATTATAAAAAAACTTTAAACTATGTATTTATATTATGTTCAAAAAAACCTGTCAATATCTATTTGCATATTATCGTTTCTATAATATTATTATATTTGTATTATTAATTACAAAAACATTACTAAAAAGTGTTCATTCATATATAATTATTATTATAAAAAACTTTAAAATATGTATTTATATTATGATAAAAAAAACCTGTCAATATTTAATTGCATATTATCCTTACTATAATATTAATATATATGTATTATTATTATTAAAAACATTATTAAAAAGTGTTCATTCATATATAATTATAATTATAAAAATATTATAAAATATGTATTTATATTATGATCAAAAACATTTTTATATATTTATTTGTATATTATCCTTCCTATAATATTATTATATATGTATTATTCATAACAAAAACATTATTAAAAAGTGTTCATTCATATATAATTATAATTATAAAAAAACTTTAAACTATGTATTTATATTATGATCAAAAAAACCTGTCAATATTTATTTTCATATTATCGTTTCTATAATATTATTATATTTGTATTATTAATTACAAAAACATTACTAAAAAGTGTTCATTCATATATAATTATTATTATAAAAAACTTTTAAATATGTATTTATATTATGATAAAAAAAAACTGTGAATATTTATTTGCATATTATCCTTCCTATAATATTATTATATATGTATTATTAATTACAAAAACATTATTAAAAAGTGTTCATTCATATATTATTATTATTATAAAAATATTATAAAATATGTATTTATATTATGATCAAAAACATTTATATATATTTATTTGTATATTATCCTTCCTATAATATTATTATATATGTATTATTCATAACAAAAACATTATTAAAAAGTGTTCATTCATATATAATTATAATTATAAAAAAACTTTAAACTATGTATTTATATTATGATCAAAAAAACCTGTCAATATTTATTTGCATATTATCGTTTCTATAATATTATTATATTTGTATTATTAATTACAAAAACATTACTAAAAAGTGTTCATTCATATATTATTATTATTATAAAAAACTTTAAAATATGTATTTATATTATGATAAAAAAAACTGTGAATATTTATTTGCATATTATCCTTCCTATAATATTATTATATATGTATTATTAATTACAAAAACATCATTAAAAAGTGTTCATTCATATATAATTATTATTATAAAAATATTATAAAATATGTATTTATATTATGATCAAAAACATTTATATATATTTATTTGTATATTATCTTTCCTATAATATTATTATATATGTATTATTCATAACAAAAACATTATTAAAAAGTGTTCATTCATATATAATTATAATTATAAAAAAACTTTAAACTATGTATTTATATTATGATCAAAAAAACCTGTCAATATTTATTTTCATATTATCGTTTCTATAATATTATTATATTTGTATTATTAATTACAAAAACATTACTAAAAAGTGTTCATTCATATATAATTATTATTATAAAAAACTTTAAAATATGTATTTATATTATGATAAAAAAACCTGTGAATATTTATTTGCATATTATCCTTCCTATAATATTATTATATATGTATTATTAATTACAAAAACATCATTAAAAATTGTTCATTCATATATAATTATTTTTATATAAAAATTTTAAAATATGTATTTATAATATGATAAAAAAAACCTGTCAATATTTAATTGCATATTATCCTTACTATAATATTAATATATATGTATTATTATTATTAAAATCATTATTAAAAAGTGTTCATCATATATAATTATAATTATAAAAATATTATAAAATATGTATTTATATTATGATCAAAAACATTTATATATATTTATTTGTATATTATCCTTCCTATAATATTATTATATATGTATTATTAATAACAAAAACATTATTAAAAAGTGTTCATTCATATATAATTATTATTATAAAAATATTATAAAATATGTATTTATATTATGATCAAAAACATTTATATATATTTATTTGTATATTATCCATCCTATAATATTATTATACATGTATTATTCATAACAAAAACATTATTAAAAAGTGTTCATTCATATATAATTATAATTATAAAAAAACTTTAAACTATGTATTTATATTATGATCAAAAAAACCTGTCAATATTTATTTGCATATTATCGTTTCTATAATATTATTATATTTGTATTATTAATTACAAAAACATTACTAAAAAGTGTTCATTCATATATAATTATTATTATAAAAAAACTTTAAACTATGTATTTATATTATGATCAAAAAAACCTGTCAATATTTATTTGCATATTATCGTTTCTATAATATTATTATATTTGTATTATTAATTACAAAAACATTACTAAAAAGTGTTCATTCATACATTATTATTATTATAAAAAACTTTAAAATATGTATTTATATTATGATAAAAAAACCTGTGAATATTTATTTGCATATTATCCTTCCTATAATATTATTATATATGTATTATTAATAACAAAAACATTATTAAAAAGTGTTCATTCATATATAATTATTATTATAAAAATATTATAAAATATGTATTTATATTATGATCAAAAACATTTTTATATATTTATTTGTATATTATCCTTCCTATAATATTATTATATATGTATTATTAATAACAAAAACATTATTAAAAAGTGTTCATTCATATATTATTATTATTATAAAATTATTATAAAATATGTATTTATATTATGATCAAAAACATTTATATATATTTATTTGTATATTATCCTTCCTTTAATATTATTATATATGTATTATTCATAACAAAAACATTATTAAAAAGTGTTCATTCATATAAAATTATAATTATAAAAAAACTTTAAACTATGTATTTATATTATGATCAAAAAAACCTGTCAATATTTATTTGCATATTATCGTTTCTATAATATTATTATATTTGTATTATTAATTACAAAAACATTACTAAAAAGTGTTCATTCATATATAATTATTATTATAAAAAAACTTTAAACTATGTATTTATATTATGATCAAAAAAACCTGTCAATATTTATTTGCATATTATCGTTTCTATAATATCATTATATTTGTATTATTAATTACAAAAACATTACTAAAAAGTGTTCATTCATATATAATTATTATTATAAAAAAACTTTAAACTATGTATTTATATTATGATCAAAAAAACCTGTCAATATTTATTTGCATATTATCGTTTCTATAATATTATTATATTTGGATTATTAATTACAAAAACATTACTAAAAAGTGTTCATATATTATTATTATTATAAAAAACTTTAAAATATGTATTTATATTATGATAAAAAAACCTGTGAATATTTATTTGCATATTATCCTTCCTATAATATTATTATATATGTATTATTAATAACAAAAACATTATTAAAAAGTGTTCATTCATATATAATTATTATTATAAAAATATTATAAAATATGTATTAATATTATGATCAAAAACATTTATATATATTTATTTGTATATTATCCTTCCTATAATATTATTATATATGTATTATTAATAACAAAAATATTATTCAAAAGTGTTCATTCATATATAATTATTATTATAAAAATATTATAAAATATGTATTTATATTATGATCAAAAACATTTATATATATTTATTTGTATATTATCCTTCCTATAATATTATTATATATGTATTATTAATTACAAAAACATCATTAAAAAGTGTTCATTCATATATAATTATTATTATAAAAATATTATAAAATATGTATTTATATTATGATCAAAAACATTTATATATATTTATTTGTATATTATCCTTCCTATAATATTATTATATATGTATTATTAATAACAAAAACATCTTTAAAAAGTGTTCATTCATATATAATTATTTTTATATAAAAATTATAAAATATGTATTTATATTATTATAAAAAAAAACCTGTCAATATTTAATTGCATATTATCCTTACTATAATATTAATATATATGTATTATTATTATTAAAAACATTATTAAAAAGTGTTCATTCATATATAATTATAATTATAAAAATATTATAAAATATGTATTTATATTATGATCAAAAACATTTTTATATATTTATTTGTATATTATCCTTCCTATAATATTACTATATATGTATTATTCATAACAAAAACATTATTAAAAAGTTCTCATTTATATATAATTATAATTATAAAAAAACTTTAAACTATGTATTTATATTATGATCAAAAAAACCTGTCAATATTTATTTTCATATTATCGTTTCTATAATATTATTATATATGTATTATTAATAACAAAAACATCTTTAAAAAGTGTTCATCATATATAATTATAATTATAAAAATATTATAAAATATGTATTTATATTATGATCAAAAACATTTATATATATTTATTTGTATATTATCCTTCCTATAATATTATTATATATGTATTATTAATAACAAAAACATTTTTAAAACGTGTTCATTCATATATAATTATTATTATAAAAATATTATAAAATATGTATTTATATTATAATCAAAAACATTTATATATATTTATTTGTATATTATCCTTCCTATAATATTATTATATATGTATTATTCATAACAAAAACATTATTAAAAGTGTTCATTCATATATAATTATAATTATAAAAAAACTTTAAACTATGTATTTATATTATGATCAAAAAAACCTGTCAATATTTATTTGCATATTATCGTTTCTATAATATTATTATATTTGTATTATTAATTACAAAAACATTACTAAAAAGTGTTCATTCATATATAATTATTATTTTAAAAAAACTTTAAACTATGTATTTATATTATGATCAAAAAAACCTGTCAATATTTATTTGCATATTATCGTTTCTATAATATTATTATATTTGTATTATTAATTACAAAAACATTACTAAAAAGTGTTCATTCATATATTATTATTATTATAAAAAACTTTAAAATATGTATTTATATTATGATAAAAAAACCTGTGAATATTTATTTGCATATTATCCTTCCTATAATATTTTTATATATGTATTATTAATAACAAAAACATTATTAAAAAGTGTTCATTCATATATTATTATTATTATAAAATTATTATAAAATATGTATTTATATTATGATCAAAAACATTTATATATATTTATTTGTATATTATCCTTCCTATAATATTATTATATATGTATTATTCATAACAAAAACATTATTAAAAAGTGTTCATTCATATATAATTATAATTATAAAAAAACTTTAAACTATGTATTTATATTATGATCAAAAAAACCTGTCAATATTTATTTGCATATTATCGTTTCTATAATATTATTATATTTGTATTATTAATTACAAAAACATTACTAAAAAGTGTTCATTCATATATAATTATTATTATAAAAAAACTTTAAACTATGTATTTATATTATGATCAAAAAAACCTGTCAATATTTATTTGCATATTATCGTTTCTATAATATTATTATATTTGTATTATTAATTACAAAAACATTACTAAAAAGTGTTCATTCATATATAATTATTATTATAAAAAAACTTTAAACTATGTATTTATATTATGATCAAAAAAACCTGTCAATATTTATTTGCATATTATCGTTTCTATAATATTATTATATTTGGATTATTAATTACAAAAACATTACTAAAAAGTGTTCATATATTATTATTATTATAAAAAACTTTAAAATATGTATTTATATTATGATAAAAAAACCTGTCAATATTTAATTGCATATTATCCTTACTATAATATTATTATATAAGTATTATTCATAACAAAAACATTATTAAAAAGTGTTCATTCATATATAATTATAATTATAAAAAAACTTTAAACTATGTATTTATATTATGATCAAAAAAACCTGTCAATATTTATTTTCATATTATCGTTTCTATAATATTATTTATGATTTGTATTATTAATTACAAAAACATTACTAAAAAGTGTTCATTTCATATATAATTATTATTATAAAAAACTTTAAAATATGTATTTATATTATGATAAAGAAAACCTGTGAATATTTATTTGCATATTATCCTTCCTATAATATTATTATATATGTATTATTAATTACAAAAACATCATTAAAAAGTGTTCATTCATATATAATTATTATTATAAAAAATATTATAAAATATGTATTTATATTATGATCAAAAACATTTATATATATTTATTTTGTATATTATCCTTCCTATAATATTATTATATATGTATTATTAATAACAAAAACATCTTTAAAAAGTGTTCATTCATATATAATTATTTTTATATAAAAATTATAAAATATGTATTTATATTATTATAAAAAAAAACCTGTCAATATTTAATTGCATATTATCCTTACTATAATATTAATATATAGTGTATTATTATTATTAAAAACATTATTAAAAAGTGTTCATTCATATATAATTGATAATTATAAAAATATTATAAAATATGTATTTATATTATTGATCAAAAACATTTTTATATATTTATTTGTATATTATCCTTCCTATAATATTACTATATATGTATTATTCATAACAAAAACATTATTAAAAAGTTCTCATTTATATATAATTATAATTATAAAAAAACTTTAAACTATGTATTTATATTATGATCAAAAAAACCTGTCAATATTTATTTTCATATTATCGTTTCTATAATATTATTATATATGTATTATTAATAACAAAAACATCTTTAAAAGTGTTCATCATATATAATTATAATTATAAAAATATTATAAAATATGTATTTATATTATGATCAAAACATTTATATATATTTATTTGTATATTATCCTTCCTATAATATTATTATATATGTATTATTAATAACAAAAACATTTTTAAAAAGTGTTCATTCATATATAATTATTATTATAAAAATATTATAAAATATGTATTTATATTATAATCAAAAACATTTATATATATTTATTTGTATATTATCCTTCCTATAATATTAGTATATATGTATTATTCATAACAAAAACATTATTAAAAGTGTTCATTCATATATAATTATAATTATAAAAAAACTTTAACTATGTATTTATATTATGATCAAAAAAACCTGTCAATATTTATTTGCATATTATCGTTTCTATAATATTATTATATTTGTATTATTAATTACAAAAACATTACTAAAAAGTGTTCATTCATATATTATTATTATTATAAAAAACTTTAAAATATGTATTTATATTATGATAAAAAAACCTGTGAATATTTATTTGCATATTATCCTTCCTATAATATTTTTATATATGTATTATTAATAACAAAAACATTATTAAAAAGTGTTCATTCATATATTATTATTATTATAAAATTATTATAAAATATGTATTTATATTATGATCAAAAACATTTATATATATTTATTTGTATATTATCCTTCCTATAATATTATTATATATGTATTATTCATAACAAAAACATTATTAAAAAGTGTTCATTCATATATAATTATAATTATAAAAAAACTTTAAACTATGTATTTATATTATGATCAAAAAAACCTGTCAATATTTATTTGCATATTATCGTTTCTATAATATTATTATATTTGTATTATTAATTACAAAAACATTACTAAAAAGTGTTCATTCATATATAATTATTATTATAAAAAAACTTTAAACTATGTATTTATATTATGATCAAAAAAACCTGTCAATATTTATTTGCATATTATCGTTTCTATAATATTATTATATTTGTATTATTAATTACAAAAACATTACTAAAAAGTGTTCATTCATATATAATTATTATTATAAAAAAACTTTAAACTATGTATTTATATTATGATCAAAAAACCTGTCAATATTTATTTGCATATTATCGTTTCTATAATATTATTATATTTGGATTATTAATTACAAAAACATTACTAAAAAGTGTTCATATATTATTATTATTATAAAAAACTTTAAAATATGTATTTATATTATGATAAAAAAACCTGTCAATATTTAATTGCATATTATCCTTACTATAATATTATTATATAAGTATTATTCATAACAAAAACATTATTAAAAAGTGTTCATTCATATATAATTATAATTATAAAAAAACTTTAAACTATGTATTTATATTATGATCAAAAAAAACTGTCAATATTTATTTTCATATTATCGTTTCTATAATATTATTATATTTGTATTATTAATTACAAAAACATTACTAAAAAGTGTTCATTCATATATAATTATTATTATAAAAAACTTTAAAATATGTATTTATATTATGATAAAGAAAACCTGTGAATATTTATTTGCATATTATCCTTCCTATAATATTATTATATATGTATTATTAATTACAAAAACATCATTAAAAAGTGTTCATTCATATAAAATTATTTTTATATAAAAATTTTAAAATATGTATTTATATTATGATCAAAAACATTTATATATATTTATTTGTATATTATCCTTCCTATAATATTATTATATATGTATTATTCATAACAAAAACATTATTAAAAAGTGTTCATTCATATATAATTATAATTATAAAAAAACTTTAAACTAAGTATTTATATTATGATCAAAAAAACCTGTCAATATTTATTTTCATATTATCGTTTCTATAATATTGTTATATTTGTATTATTAATTACAAAAACATTACTAAAAAGTGTTCATTCATATATAATTATTATTATAAAAAACTTTTAAATATGTATTTATATTATGATAAAAAAAAACTGTGAATATTTATTTGCATATTATCCTTCCTATAATATTATTATATATGTATTATTAATTACAAAAACATCATTAAAAAGTGTTCATTCATATATAATTATTATTATAAAAATATTATAAAATATGTATTTATATTATGATCAAAAACATTTATATATATTTATTTGTATATTATCCTTCCTATAATATTATTATATATGTATTATTAATAACAAAAACATTATTCAAAAGTATTCATTCATATAAAATTATTATTATAAAAATATTATAAAATATGTATTTATATTATGATCAAAAACATTTATATATATTTATTTGTATATTATCCTTCCTATAATATTATTATATATGTATTATTAATAACAAAAACATCATTAAAAAGTGTTCATTCATATATAATTATTTTTATATAAAAATTTTAAAATATGTATTTATATTATGATAAAAAAAACCTGGCAATATTTAATTGCATATTATCCTTCCTATAATATTATTATATATGTATTATTAATAACAAAAACATTATTCAAAAGTGTTCATTCATATATAATTATTATTATAAAAATATTATAAAATATGTATTTATATTATGATCAAAAACATTTATATATATTTATTTGTATATTATCCTTCCTATAATATTATTATATATGTATTATTAATAACAAAAACATCATTAAAAAGTGTTCATTCATATATAATTATTTTTATATAAAAATTATAAAATATGTATTTATATTATGATAAAAAAAAACTGTCAATATTTAATTGCATATTATCCTTACTATAATATTATTATATATGTATTATTCATAACAAAAACATTATTAAAAAGTGTTCATTCATATATAATTATAATTATAAAAAAACTTTAAACTATGTATTTATATTATGATCAAAAAAACCTGTCAATATTTATTTTCATATTATCGTTTCTATAATATTATTATATATGTATTATTAATTACAAAAACATCATTAAAAAGTGTTCATTCATATAAAATTATTTTTATATAACAATTTTAAAATATGTATTTATATTATGATAAAAAAAACCTGTCAATATTTAATTGCATATTATCCTTACTATAAGTTTAATATATATGTATTATTATTATTAAAACATTATTAAAAAGTGTTCATTCATATATAATTATAATTATAAAAATATTATAAAATATGTATTTATATTATGATCAAAAACATTTATATATATTTATTTGTATATTATCCTTCCTATAATATTATTATATATGTATTATTAATAACAAAAACATTATTAAAAAGTGTTCATTCATATATAATTATTATTATAAAAATATTATAAAATATGTATTTATATTATGATCAAAAACATTTATATATATTTATTTGTATATTATCCTTCCTATAATATTATTATATATGTATTAATTATAACAAAAACATTATTAAAAACTGTTCATTCATATATAATTATAATTATAAAAAAACTTTAAACTATGTATTTATATTATGATCAAAAAAACCTGTCAATATTTATTTGCATATTATCGTTTCTATAATATTATTATATTTGTATTATTAATTACAAAAACATTACTAAAAAGTGTTCATTCATATATAATTATTATTATAAAAAAACTTTAAACTATGTATTTATATTATGATCAAAAAAACCTGTCAATATTTATTTGCATATAATCGTTTCTATAATATTATTATATTTGTATTATTAATTACAAAAACATAACTAAAAAGTGTTCATTCATATATAATTATTATTATAAAAATATTATAAAATATGTATTTTTATTATGATCAAAAACATTTATATATATTTATTTGTATATTATCCTTCCTATAATATTATTATATATGTATTATTAATAACAAAAACATTATTCAAAAGTGTTCATTCATATAAAATTATTATTAAAAAAATATTATAAAATATGTATTTATATTATGATCAAAAACATTTATATATATTTATTTGTATATTATCCTTCCTATAATATTATTATATATGTATTATTAATAACAAAAACATCATTAAAAAGTGTTCATTCATATATAATTATTTTTATATAAAAATTTTAAAATATATATTTATATTATGATAAAAAAACCTGTCAATATTTAATTGCATATTATCCTTACTATAATATTAATATATATGTATTATTATTATTAAAAACATTATTAAAAAGTGTTCATTCATATATAATTATAATTATAAAAAAATTTTAAAATATGTATTTATATTATGATCAAAAACATTTATATATATTTATTTGTATATTATCCTTCCTATAATATTATTATATATGTATTATTCATAACAAAAACATTATTAAAAAGTGTTCATTCATGTATAATTATAATTATAAAAAAAGTTTAAACTATGTATTTATATTATGATCAAAAAAACCTGTCAATATTTATTTTCATATTATCGTTTCTATATTATTATTATTATATTTGTATTATTAATTACAAAAACATTACTAAAAAGTGTTCATTCATATATAATTATTATTATAAAAAACTTTAAAATATGTATTTATATTATGATAAAAAAAACCTGTCAATATTTATTTTCATATTATCGTTTCTATAATATTATTATATTTGTATTATTAATTACAAAAACATTACTAAAAAGTGTTCATTCATATATAATTATTATTATAAAAAACTTTAAAATATGTATTTATATTATGATAAAAAAAACCTGTGAATATTTATTTGCATATTATCCTTCCTATAATATTATTATATATGTATCATTAATTACAAAAACATCATTAAAAAGTGTTCATTCATATATAATTATTTTTATATAAAAATTTTAAAATATGTATTTATATTATGATAAAAAAAACCTGTCAATATTTAATTGCATATTATCCTTACTATAATATTAATATATATGTATTATTATTATTAAAAACATTATTAAAAAGTGTTCATTCATATATAATTATAATTATAAAAATATTATTAAATATGTATTTATATTATGATCAAAAACATTTATATATATTTATTTGTATATTATCCTTCCTATAATATTATTATATATGTATTATTCATAACAAAAACATTATTAAAAAGTGTTCATTCATATATAATTATAATTATAAAAAACTTTAAACTATGTATTTATATTATGATCAAAAAAACCTGTCAATATTTATTTGCATATTATCGTTTCTATAATATTATTATATTTGTATTATTAATTACAAAAACATTACTAAAAAGTGTTCATTCATATATAATTATTATTATAAAAAAACTTTAAACTATGTATTTATATTATGATCAAAAAAACCTGTCAATATTTATTTGCATATTATCGTTTCTATAATATTATTATATTTGTATTATTAATAACAAAAACATTATTAAAAAGTGTTCATTCATATATAATTATTATTATAAAATATGTATTTATATTATGATCAAAAACATTTATATATATTTATTTGTATATTATCCTTCCTATAATATTATTATATATGTATTATTAATAACAAAAACATTATTCAAAAGTGTTCATTCATATATAATTATTATTATAAAAATATTATAAAATATGTATTTATATTATGATCAAAAACATTTATATATATTTATTTGTATATTATCCTTCCTATAATATTATTATATATGTATTATTAATAACAAAAACATCATTAAAAAGTGTTCATTCATATATAATTATTTTTATATAAAAATTATAAAATATGTATTTATATTATGATAAAAAAAACCTGTCAATATTTAATTGCATATTATCCTTACAAAAATATTAATATATATGTATTATTATTATTAAAAACATTATTAAAAAGTGTTCATTCATATATAATTATAATTATAAAAATATTATAAAATATGTATTTATATTATGATCAAAAACATTTTTATATATTTATTTGTATATTATCCTTCCTATAATATTACCACAAATACACAATAAGGGTTCTCACTCAAATAATATTCAATGATAAGGCTCAATTAATTAGCAAAATTAAAATTACTAACTAATATCTATGTACACAACCACTAAATAAATTAGGGTTCACAACGCACCACGCTGTAACAGAAAACAGGTTAGGCCTACCCAACCGACTATAAAATTACAGCAGGTCTGCCTAAAACTCTGCTCAACAGTTCAGGTCCGCAGCCAATCTGCACAAGTCCGCAGCAAATCTGCACAAATAAAATTATTTTGTTCGGGCGCCGTTAATACGTCAGCAACTCAGCACCACTGCCAACCATAGTCCCTGTTCGCAGGCGCCATCTTGCGACGAAATTTTCTGCACTGGAAAAAAATATATTAATTAAAAGTGCAGCAGTCGCAACCGTTTGCCGGGGATAGCTCAGCCTACAATGGCTGGGTAAAGTTCCAGGGTCTGCGATAAGGTCGGGGAAACCACTAGGCCAATAGCCGGGTCTAACCGGTATAGGACTGGCTCATACACGGGCACTGTGAACAAGTCAAAAACAAGTCACAAAACAAACGTGCAATAATCACTACCAGGCCTACGCCGATTCTCCACACTCCTAGGGGGTCGTTGCTGACTACGCAACTCGGGCTTCGTCCTAACTATCCAATAGTTAAGCCCAGAGTGCCTAAAACACAGTGAGTTACACGACGACTTGCCAATAAAAACCACAACGCGAGTTATCAAAAGGCGGGGTCTACTAGGCCACTATAATCCAATACACAACTCTAATGCCCAAGCTAAGAATCAATCAGTTCACTCAATAATCGTACCACATAATAATATACAAGTACACTATAGGTAGAGTGACTACGCCACGAATAGCTGGTCTCAATAAATACCAAGCCAGACAGGCAAAACTAAATGGCAATTGCACTATTAAAATATTGAGCTACTTAGTAGCAGATAAATAACTGTTAAATACGTTCCAAACACTAGATAAATATATTATCTGATAGCCGGTACTCCGCTATCCAAGCTACCGAGATAACGTGTTGGACTACCAAACAAGCTGTTCAGGTTAAATTAAAATAATCAAATGAATAAACAATAACAACCCTACTACTGCTACTGCCAACTTTATGTTACTTAGCTGGGCTTCTGTTAATAGGCTAATAAAACTAGCTACTAGCCTACTGGCCTCGTGCTTCCAACTACGCACGCTAAATCGTGCAGCCTAGGTTTGTCGGGCCTCAGAGTTATTAGTAATATAACTAACTCTAGGTACAACGCAAAATAATAACTACTACAGCCAATTAAATTATATTATTTCGCTCTAGGGACGAACACATTGAAGCACTCTGCCATAAGCTAAGCACCGCAATTTTTGCACTGAGAAGAACAATGGCTGTGAGCACAGAAGAGGCGGCACTAACAGCATACTATGCCCTTCTTGAGAGTATTCTCTGTTATGGCATTGTGGTGTGGGGTGGATCGTCGGCACAGAACCTTAACAGAGTTCTCATCATGCAAAAGAGGGCTGTTCGAACCCTGACTGGCATTGAGACAACAGATAGTTGCAGACCACAGTTTAGGAGGTTAAAAATCCTGACCGTAGTCAACCTCTTCATACTACGGACTCTTACCATTGTCGACTCTTCCAGGACCTGTCGTCATCAGGAGGTGCACTCATACAACACAAGACGAAGAAATGATTACAACCTTCCTGCTCACAACACAAGGCTCTATGAAGAGAAACCCTCATACATGCGTGCCAAGTTTTTTAACGTCCTTCCCGTCCACTTGAAGTCTCTTCAACCCAGAAAACTGAAGAAAGAACTAAAGTGCTGGCTGTTACATAGACCATTTTATAGTCTGAATGAGTATTTGTCTTGGCAAGAACTTGAATAAATCATCACTGCAAGAACTCTGATAAGCTATTTTTTATTCTTAAAAAATAACAATTTGTTTTGACTTTTATATAGCAATTGCACAATTCTGTATTGACGCCCTTTCAATCTTAAAGATTGTAAATAAAGTATTCTTGTATCTTGTATCTTGTATCTTGTATCTTGTATCTCTAGCACCTGCCCAGAACCGTCAGGAATACACTTTAATATTATTCCTGACTAATATAAATCCTAACTACCGTCAGGCTTCTAACTCTCGCAATAAAACCAGATATTAATATTATCAAACTAATAATATCAAGTTGTCCACTCACCACAAGTGGGTCAGTACCCAACTTACACCAACACTCGGCGCGATCACACCACCAGCATACTCCGACACCACTGTCACGTACACCACTGGACGTCTCACTAGACACACGCTCGCTCTTCACTGCACGGGATCCACGACTCGAATGTCTCTGTCCTAGGCTATCATGAAGATCTAGGATATCCCAGGCTTATCGGCACTGATAAGCAGGGTCAAAGGGCGCTCGCTAGCCTCGCTGCCGCCGCTCACTCACCTCATCAATCGGTGCGCGGCCAAATAGCAAATAATTACCCCCCTAGGAAAAATAACTCGTTACACTTTCAGCGGCAGTAGTGTTACAGTTGACTTTGATTTTAGCGTATTGTGGTGTAATTCTCTTCTTGATGCATTCTTTGTTTGAAGTAAATATCTGCAATCTTCATGGAAATCTTGATTCTTGTATCCCTATATTTTGCTGCTAATTTTGCTTGACTAGCTTCACTAAATAACTTCTTGATCAGCATTGTACGTGTTATTAAATTTACGGAAAGTAAATAAAAGAAACGTCTTATAACACTTAAAACATATATTTACGCTTATACTGTTACTCACAAGACGGTAAATATACAAAAAAGGTGGTAAGTAGTGATCGATTTCGATTGGACACTCCAATCATCATCAGACCCAATAGGCGAATGACAAGAATCTTGAATGGCGTCCCTACTTATACCCTATTGGCTACCGGAAGCACCGGCCAATACATTTTTATAAGTGCAACTGGAATCAAAATGTATTTGTTCATTAATCAACTTATTTCTATCTTTACATTTTTCCTTATAAATATACAATTCTTCCCAAGCATTCATTACATATCCTTTCTTACAATTCTTTAAAATATCTAGACTATCCTCCATTTTTCCTAGTGAGTGCCCATTTTGTAACAGGTGTTGTGCGACATTTGATCTTTCCGGTTTGTTGTTCCTCCATGCAGATATGTGGTTTTTGAAGCGATAACGAAGTTCACAGTCTGTCCAATGTAGAAGCTATCACAATCGTCACAATTGATTTTATATATGCCTGAAGTGTCGAATTTGTTACAATCTTCTATTTTTGGATGCAGTATTTTACTCATGGTGTTCTGAGTCCTGTAGGCTATTGAAACTCCGTATTTCTTGAATCTGTTAGCAGTCCTTTGTGTTGTAGTCCCCGTGTAGCTAAATGTGATATATCTAGTGTTTTCCTCTTTTATCTCTTCTAATGTTGTTCTGCTGTGTAGTGTATTCTGTCTATCGATTTTCCTCCTCGTCTTCCTTGCGATGTCCTCTATCGTCTTGGTCCGAAATCCATTCACTTGAGCGATCTTCTTAATGGTGTCCAGTTCTTTTTTCCTATTGGTTTGGCTAAGTGGGATCTTATAGGCTCGGTACAGCATAGATCTAAAGGCTGCGGTCTTGTGGATTGTCGGATGGATAGACTTGTTGTTGATTGTAGTGTCCGTTTGCGTAGGTTTCCTGTAGATGTCAAACTCTATCTTGCTGTCTTTTCTCTCTAATGTGAGGTCCAGGAATTTGATCTTTTTGTTTTCTTCAAACTCGTTAGTAAAGGTGAGGTTCGGGTGGTGGTTGTTTAGTGTCTGCATCATCGTTTCGTGCTCCTGCTCCTGGGCTTGTCTGAAGATAACAAGAATGTCGTCTACATATCTAACATACAGTTTTACATCATGATTTTTTCTTAAATTCGTTAACATTTCTTTTTCCTGATGCTGTAAAAATATTTCTGACAAAATTGCCGAAAGTGGACTTCCCATAGCTAAACCATCTGTTTGTTCGTAAAATCTATTGTTGAAGCAAAAATAATTTTGCTTCAAAACAGTCACAAGTAATTTTACAATCTGATTGACATATTCATCGTCTAAACTATTCTGTAAAAGCCTACATTTAACAAGATCTACAGTTTCGGATACAGGAATGTTTGTGTACAGATTTGCGATATCAAATGAGACTAGCCTACTATTCGAATCTATATCTATGTTCTTGACACGTTCAACAAATTCATACCTATTCTTTACATTGTATACATGTTCTAATTCTAAATCATTGCTGAGCTTACTTGCTAACAATTTTGAAACATTGTAGGTAGGAGCACATTTAAAGTTAACTAATGGTCTGATGGGTACATTCTTCTTGTGTATTTTTGGGATCCCTTTCATCACGGGCGCTTTAGAATTTAGGATGTTCATCTTCTGTCGACATTCTTCGGGAATCACTCTGGTGCATCTTTTCACGACGTCGGACAGCTCTCTTTGGTACTTCTGCGTTGGATCCTTTTTAGCTCTTTGAAGTTATTTTCTTTGATGAAATCTTCCGTCTTCTTTATATATTCTTCTTTTCCGAGCACTACAATGGCGTTGCTTTTGTCTGCTTTCACAACGATTGAGCTATTCTCTTCCAGTTTCTTCTTTATTTTGCTGCACGTCTTCAGTTCTTAATTTCTGCTGGGATCTATGTGTCCTTGGCTGGTGAAATCGTTGGCTGTTACTTCCTTCCGAACGGCATAATGGTCTACGTCTCTGAGTGATTTTACATTTGCTTCAACTTCAGTAGCTAGTAGTTCGTTTTCGCCCTTCTTCTTCATTGGGAAATTGTACTTCATTCCGTAGTTCAGTATTTTCGTTTCTTCTTCGCTGAATTGAATGTCTGTAAGGTTGATGACTCTCTTCTGGAATTTGTGTTCTGTACTGGTCCTATCCAAGTCTTTATTAGGTGTATTCTTCTCTACGAGTTTGTCTAATTTGTAGTTTATCCGTAAATATTTCCTGTACATGGCATCTTCAACCTCTTCACTGACGACTTCGTGTAGTAAATTCCATGCTATTAGTCCGTATGATCTCAAAAATTGTAGGTGGATGTCGTAGGCAATCTGGTTCAGTTCTTCTTTTTCACAGTAAAGTTGTTTGATCATATTTTGGATGAATAATACCTCTCCTTGTTCCTTGGTTCTTTTAGCGGCAGTAGTGTTACAGTTGACTTTGATTTTAGCGTATTGTGGTGTAATTCTCTTCTTGATGCATTCTTTGTTTGAAGTAAATATCTGCAATCTTCATGGAAATCTTGATTCTTGTATCCCTATATTTTGCTGCTAATTTTGCTTGACTAGCTTCACTAAATAACTTCTTGATCAGCATTGTACGTGTTATTAAATTTACTTAAAGTAAATAAAAGAAACGTCTTAAAACACTTAAAACATATATTTACGCTTATACTGTTACTCACAAGACGGTAAATATACAAAAAAGGTGGTAAGTGGTGATCGATTTCGATTGGACACTCCAATCATCATCAGACCCAATAGGCGAAACTGTATGTTAGATATATAGACGACATTCTTGTTATCTTCAGACAAGCCCAGGAGCAGGAGCACGAAACGATGATGCAGACACTAAACAACCACCACCCGAACCTCACCTTTACTAGTTTACGAGTTTGAAGAAAACAAAAAGATCAAATTCCTGGACCTCACATTAGAGAGAAAAGACAGCAAGATAGAGTTTGACATCTACAGGAAACCTACGCAAACGGACACTACAATCAACAACAAGTCTATCCATCCGACAATCCAAAAGACCGCAGCCTTTAGATCTATGCTGTACCGAGCCTATAAGATCCCACTTAGCCAAACCAATAGGAAAAATGAACTGGACACCATTAAGAAGATCGCTCAAGTGAATGGATTTCGGACCAAGACGATAGAGGACATCGCAAGGAAGACGAGGAGGAAAATCGATAGACAGAATACACTACACAGCAGAACAACATTAGAAGAGATAAAAGAGGAAAACACTAGATATATCACATTTAGCTACACGGGGACTACAACACAAAGGACTGCTAACAGATTCAAGAAATACGGAGTTTCAATAGCCTACAGGACTCAGAACACCATGAGTAAAATACTGCATCCAAAAATAGAAGATTGTAACAAATTCGACACTTCAGGCATATATAAAATCAATTGTGACGATTGTGATAGCTTCTACATTGGACAGACTGTGAACTTCGTTAACCGCTTCAAAAACCACATATCTGCATGGAGGAACAACAAACCGGAAAGATCAAATGTCGCACAACACCTGTTACAAAATGGGCACTCACTAGGAAAAATGGAGGATAGTCTAGATATTTTAAAGAATTGTAAGAAAGGATATGTAATGAATGCTTGGGAAGAATTGTATATTTATAAGGAAAAATGTAAAGATAGAAATAAGTTGATTAATGAACAAATACATTTTGATTCCAGTTGCACTTATAAAAATGTATTGGCCGGTGCTTTCGGTAGCCAATAGGGTATAAGTAGGGACGCCATTCAAGATTCTTGTCATTCGCCTATTGGGTCTGATGATGATTGGAGTGTCCAATCGAAATCGATCACCACTTACCACCTTTTTTGTATATTTACCGTCTTGTGAGTAACAGTATAAGCGTAAATATATGTTTTAAGTGTTTTAAGACGTTTCTTTTATTTACTTTAAGTAAATTTAATAACACGTACAATGCTGATCAAGAAGTTATTTAGTGAAGCTAGTCAAGCAAAATTAGCAGCAAAATATAGGGATACAAGAATCAAGATTTCCATGAAGATTGCAGATATTTACTTCAAACAAAGAATGCATCAAGAAGAGAATTACACCACAATACGCTAAAATCAAAGTCAACTGTAACACTACTGCCGCTAAAAGAACCAAGGAACAAGGAGAGGTATTATTCATCCAAAATATGATCAAACAACTTTACTGTGAAAAAGAAGAACTGAACCAGATTGCCTACGACATCCACCTACAATTTTTGAGATCATACGGACTAATAGCATGGAATTTACTACACGAAGTCGTCAGTGAAGAGGTTGAAGATGCCATGGACAGGAAATATTTACGGATAAACTACAAATTAGACAAACTCGTAGAGAAGAATACACCTAATAAAGACTTGGATAGGACCAGTACAGAACACAAATTCCAGAAGAGAGTCATCAACCTTACAGACATTCAATTCAGTGAAGAAGAAACGAAAATACTGAACTACGGAATGAAGTACAATTTCCCAATGAAGAAGAAGGGCGAAAACGAACTACTAGCTACTGAAGTTGAAGCAAATGTAAAATCACTCAGAGACGTAGACCATTATGCCGTTCGGAAGGAAGTAACAGCCAACGATTTCACCAGCCAAGGACACATAGATCCCAGCAGAAATTAAGAACTGAAGACGTGCAGCAAAATAAAGAAGAAACTGGAAGAGAATAGCTCAATCGTTGTGAAAGCAGACAAAAGCAACGCCATTGTAGTGCTCGGAAAAGAAGAATATATAAAGAAGACGGAAGATTTCATCAAAGAAAATAACTTCAAAGAGCTAAAAAGGATCCAACGCAGAAGTACCAAAGAGAGCTGTCCGACGTCGTGAAAAGATGCACCAGAGTGATTCCCGAAGAATGTCGACAGAAGATGAACATCCTAAATTCTAAAGCGCCCGTGATGAAAGGGATCCCAAAAATACACAAGAAGAATGTACCCATCAGACCATTAGTTAACTTTAAATGTGCTCCTACCTACAATGTTTCAAAATTGTTAGCAAGTAAGCTCAGCAATGATTTAGAATTAGAACATGTATACAATGTAAAGAATAGGTATGAATTTGTTGAACGTGTCAAGAACATAGATATAGATTCGAATAGTAGGCTAGTCTCATTTGATATCGCAAATCTGTACACAAACATTCCTGTATCCGAAACTGTAGATCTTGTTAAATGTAGGCTTTTACAGAATAGTTTAGACGATGAATATGTCAATCAGATTGTAAAATTACTTGTGACTGTTTTGAAGCAAAATTATTTTTGATTCAACAATAGATTTTACGAACAAACAGATGGTTTAGCTATGGGAAGTCCACTTTCGGCAATTTTGTCAGAAATATTTTTACAGCATCAGGAAAAAGAAATGTTAACGAATTTAAGAAAAAATCATGATGTAAAACTGTATGTTAGATATGTAGACGACATTCTTGTTATCTTCAGACAAGCCCAGGAGCAGGAGCACGAAACGATGATGCAGACACTAAACAACCACCACCCGAACCTCACCTTTACTAACGAGTTTGAAGAAAACAAAAAGATCAAATTCCTGGACCTCACATTAGAGAGAAAAGACAGCAAGATAGAGTTTGACATCTACAGGAAACCTACGCAAACGGACACTACAATCAACAACAAGTCTATCCATCCGACAATCCACAAGACCGCAGCCTTTAGATCTATGCTGTACCGAGCCTATAAGATCCCACTTAGCCAAACCAATAGGAAAAAAGAACTGGACACCATTAAGAAGATCGCTCAAGTGAATGGATTTCGGACCAAGACGATAGAGGACATCGCAAGGAAGACGAGGAGGAAAATCGATAGACAGAATACACTACACAGCAGAACAACATTAGAAGAGATAAAAGAGGAAAACACTAGATATATCACATTTAGCTACACGGGGACTACAACACAAAGGATTGCTAACAGATTCAAGAAATACGGAGTTTCAATAGCCTACAGGACTCAGAACACCATGAGTAAAATACTGCATCCAAAAATAGAAGATTGTAACAAATTCGACACTTCAGGCATATATAAAATCAATTGTGACGATTGTGATAGCTTCTACATTGGACAGACTGTGAACTTCGTTAACCGCTTCAAAAACCACATATCTGCATGGAGGAACAACAAACCGGAAAGATCAAATGTCGCACAACACCTGTTACAAAATGGGCACTCACTAGGAAAAATGGAGGATAGTCTAGATATTTTAAAGAATTGTAAGAAAGGATATGTAATGAATGCTTGGGAAGAATTGTATATTTATAAGGAAAAATGTAAAGATAGAAATAAGTTGATTAATGAACAAATACATTTTGATTCCAGTTGCACTTATAAAAATGTATTGGCCGGTGCTTCCGGTAGCCAATAGGGTATAAGTAGGGACACCATTCAAGATTCTTGTCATTCGCCTATTGGGTCTGATGATGATTGGAGTGTCCAATCGAAATCGATCACTACTTACCACCTTTTTTGTATATTTACCGTCTTGTGAGTAACAGTATAAGCGTAAATATATGTTTTAAGTGTTTTAAGACGTTTCTTTTATTTACTTTAAGTAAACTTAATAACACGTACAATGCTGATCAAGAAGTTATTTAGTGAAGCTAGTCAAGCAAAATTAGCAGCAAAATATATGGATACAAGAATCAAGATTTCCATGAAGATTGCAGATATTTACTTCAAACTAAGAATGCATCAAGAAGAGAATTACACCACAATACGCTAAAATCAAAGTCAACTGTAACACTACTGCCGCTAAAAGAACCAAGGAACAAGGAGAGGTATTATTCATCCAAAATATGATCAAACAACTTTACTGTGAAAAAGAAGAACTGAACCAGATTGCCTACGACATCCACCTACAATTTTTGAGATCATACGGACTAATAGCATGGAATTTACTACACGAAGTCGTCAGTGAAGAGGTTGAAGATACCATGGACAGGAAATATTTACGGATAAACTACAAATTAGACAAACTCGTAGAGAAGAATACACCTAATAAAGACTTGGATAGGACCAGTACAGAACACAAATTCCAGAAGAGAGTCATCAACCTTACAGACATTCAATTCAGTGAAGAAGAAACGAAAATACTGAACTACGGAATGAAGTACAATTTCCCAATGAAGAAGAAGGGCGAAAACGAACTACTAGCTACTGAAGTTGAAGCAAATGTAAAATCACTCAGAGACGTAGACCATTATGCCGTTCGGAAGGAAGTAACAGCCAACGATTTCACCAGCCAAGGACACATAGATCCCAGCAGAAATTAAGAACTGAAGACGTGCAGCAAAATAAAGAAGAAACTGGAAGAGAATAGCTCAATCGTTGTGAAAGCAGACAAAAGCAACGCCATTGTAGTGCTCGGAAAAGAAGAATATATAAAGAAGACGGAAGATTTCATCAAAG
This sequence comes from Macrosteles quadrilineatus, assembly GCF_028750875.1. Lineage (NCBI taxonomy): Eukaryota > Metazoa > Arthropoda > Insecta > Hemiptera > Cicadellidae > Macrosteles > Macrosteles quadrilineatus. Next base: position 177 of record NW_026543010.1, on the reverse strand, counting down.
AAAATAACTTCAAAGAGCTGAAAAAGGATCCAACGCAGAAGTACCAAAGAGAGCTGTCCGACGTCGTGAAGAGATGCACCAGAGTGATTCCCGAAGAATGTCGACAGAAGATGAACATCCTAAATTCTAAAGCGCCCGTGATGAAAGGGATCCCAAAAATACACAAGAAGAATGTAC
>NW_026543009.1:0-73230 GCF_028750875.1 Macrosteles quadrilineatus | reverse complement strand
CAAGTGTGTACAAGGATGTACAAGTGTGTACAAGGATGTACAAGTTTGTACAAGGGTGTACAAGTGTGTACGATGTGTACAAGTTTGTACAAGGGTGTACAAGGTTGTACAAGTATGTACAAGGTTGTACAATTGTGTACAAGGCTGTACAACTGTGTACAAGGTTGTACAATTGTGTACAAGGCTGTACAAGTGTGTACAAGGTTGTACAAGTGTGTACAAGGTTGTACAAGTGTGTACAAGGTTGTACAAGTTTGTACAAGGGTGTACAAGTGTGTACGATGTGTAAAAGTTTGTACAAGGGTGTACAACGTTGTACAAGTGTGTACAAGGTTGTACAATTGTGTACAAGGCTGTACTATTTTGTACAAGGCTGTACAAGTGTGTACAAGGTTGTACAATTGTGTACAAGGCTGTACAATTGTGTACAAGGTTGTACAAGTGTGTACAAGGTTGTACAAGTGTGTACAAGGTTGTACAATTGTGTACAAGGCTGTACAAGTGTGTACAAGGTTGTACAAGTGTGTAAAAGGTTGTACAAGTGTGTACAAGGTTGTACAAGTGTGTCCAAGGTTGTACAAGTGTGTACAAGTCTGTACAAGTGTGTACAAGGTTGTACAATTGTGTGTCAGGTTGTACAAGTGTGTACAAGGTTGTACAAGTGTGTACAAGGGTGTACAATCGTGTACAAGGATGTACAAGTTTGTACAAGTTTGTACAAGGATGTACAAGTTTGTACAAGTTTGTACAAGTTTGTACAAGGTTGTACAAGTGTGTACAAGGATGTACAAGTTTGTACAAGGGAGTACAAGTTTGTACAAGATTGTACAAGTGTGTACTGGGTTGTACAAGTGTGTACAAGATTGTATAAGTTTGTACAAGGTTGTACAAGTGTGTACAAGGGAGTACAAGTGTGTACAAATGTGTACAAGTTTTACAAGGTTGTACAAGTGTGTACAAGGTTGTACAAGTGTGTACAAGGTTGTACAAGTGTGTACAAGCTTGTACAAGTGTGTACAAGGGTGTACAAGTGTGTACAAGGTTGTACAAGTGTGCACAAGCTTGTACAAGTGTGTACAAGGGTGTACAAGTGTGTACAAGGTTGTACAAGTTTTTACATGGTTGTACAAGTGTGTACAAGGTTGTACAAGGTTGTACAAGTGTGTACAAGGTTGTACAAGTGTGTACAAGGTTGTACAAGAGTGTACAAGGTTGTACAAATGTGTACAAGGGTGTACAAAAGTGTACAAGGGTGCACAAGTTTGAACAAAGGTGTACAAGTGTATACAAGCTTGTACAAGTGTGTACAAGCATGTACAAGTGTGTACAAGCATGTACAAGTGTGTACAAGGGTGTACAGGTTTGTACAAGGTTGTACAAGTGTGTACAAGGGTGTACAAGTGTGTACAAGGTTGTACAAGTGTGTACAAGCTTGTACAAGTGTGTACAAGGGTGTACAAGTGTGTACAAGGTTGTACAAGTGTGTACAAGCTTGTACAAGTGTGTACAAGGGTGTACAAGTGTGTACAAGGTTGTACAAGTTTTTACATGGTTGTACAAGTGTGTACAAGGTTGTACAAGGTTGTACAAGTGTGTACAAGATTGTACAAGTGTGTACAAGGTTGTACAAGTGTGTACAAGGTTGTACAAGTGTGTACAAGGTTGTACAAGTGTGTACAAGGTTGTACAAGTGTGTACAAGGTTGTACAAGTGTGTACAAGGTTGTACAAGTGTGTACAAGGTTGTACAAGTGTGTACAAGGTTGTACAAGTGTGTACAAGGTTGTACAGGTGTGTACAAGGTTGTACAAGTGTGTACAAGGTTGTACAAGTGTGTACAAGGTTGTACAAGTGTGTACAAGGGTGTACAAGTGTGTACAAGGTTGTACAAGTTTTTACAAGGTTGTACAAGTGTGTACAAGGGTGTAAAATCGTGTACAAGGATGTACAAGTTTGTACAAGTTTGTACAAGGTTGTACAAGTGTGTACAAGGATGTACAAGTTTGTACAAGGGTGTACAAGTGTGTACGATAAGTAAAAGTGTGTACAAGGGTGTACAAGGTTGTACAAGTGTGTACAAGGTTGTACAAGTGTGTACAAGGTTGTACAAGTGTGTACAAGGTTGTACAAGTGTGTACAAGGTTGTACAAGTGTGTACAAGGGTGTACAAGTGTGTACAAGGTTGTACAAGTTTTTACAAGGTTGTACAAGTGTGTACAAGGGTGTAAAATCGTGTACAAGGATGTACAAGTTTGTACAAGTTTGTACAAGGTTGTACAAGTGTGTACAAGGATGTACAAGTTTGTACAAGGGTGTACAAGTGTTTACGATAAGTAAAAGTGTGTACAAGGGTGTACAAGGTTGTACAAGTGTGTACAAGGTTGTACAATTGTGTACAAGGCTGTACAACTGTGTACAAGGTTGTACAATTGTGTACAAGGCTGTACAAGTGTGTACAAGGTTGTACAAGTGTGTACAAGGTTGTACAAGTGTGTACAAGGATGTACAAGTTTGTACAAGGGTGTACAAGTGTGTACGATGTGTAAAAGTTTGTACAAGGGTGTACAAGTTTGTACAAGTGTGTACAAGGTTGTACAATTGTGTACAAGGCTGTACAATTTTGTACAAGGCTGTACAAGTGTGTACAAGGCTGTACAAGTGTGTACAAGGTTGTACAATTGTGTACAAGGCTGTACAATTGTGTACAAGGTTGTACAAGTGTGTACAAGGTTGTACAAGTGTGTACAAGGTTGTACAAGTTTTTACAAGGTTGTACAAGTGTGTACAAGGGTGTAAAATCGTGTACAAGGATGTACAAGTTTGTACAAGTTTGTACAAGGTTGTACATGTGTGTACAAGGATGTACAAGTTTGTACAAGGGTGTACAAGTGTGTACGATAAGTAAAAGTGTGTACAAGGGTGTACAAGGTTGTACAAGTGTGTACAAGGTTGTACAATTGTGTACAAGGCTGTACAACTGTGTACAAGGTTGTACAATTGTGTACAAGGCTGTACAAGTGTGTACAAGGTTGTACAAGTGTGTACAAGGTTGTACAAGTGTGTACAAGGATGTACAAGTTTGTACAAGGGTGTACAAGTGTGTACGATGTGTAAAAGTTTGTACAAGGGTGTACAAGGTTGTACAAGTGTGTACAAGGTTGTACAATTGTGTACAAGGCTGTACAATTTTGTACAAGGCTGTTCAAGTGTGTACAAGGCTGTACAAGTGTGTACAAGGTTGTACAAGTGTGTACAAGGTTGTACAATTGTGTACAAGGCTGTACAACTGTGTACAAGGTTGTACAATTGTGTACAAGGCTGTACAAGTGTGTACAAGGTTGTACAAGTGTGTACAAGGTTGTACAAGTGTGTACAAGGATGTACAAGTTTGTACAAGGGTGTACAAGTGTGTACGATGTGTAAAAGTTTGTACAAGGGTGTACAAGGTTGTACAAGTATGTACAAGGTTTTACAATTGTGTACAAGGCTGTACAACTGTGTACAAGGTTGTACAATTGTGTACAAGGCTGTACAAGTGTGTACAAGGTTGTACAAGTGTGTACAAGGTTGTACAAGTGTGTACAAGGATGTACAAGTTTGTACAAGGGTGTACAAGTGTGTACGATGTGTAAAAGTTTGTACAAGGGTGTACAAGGTTGTACAAGTGTGTACAAGGTTGTACAATTGTGTACAAGGCTGTACAATTTTGTACAAGGCTGTACAAGTGTGTACAAGGTTGTACAATTGTGTACAAGGCTGTACAATTGTGTACAAGGTTGTACAAGTGTGTACAAGGTTGTACAAGTGTGTACAAGGTTGTACAATTGTGTACAAGGCTGTACAAGTGTGTACAAGGTTGTACAAGTGTGTACAAGGTTGTACAAGTGTGTACAAGGTTGTACAAGTGTGTCCAAGGTTGTACAAGTGTGTACAAGTCTGTACAAGTGTGTACAAGGTTGTACAATTGTGTGTCAGGTTGTACAAGTGTGTACAAGGTTGTACAAGTGTGTACAAGGGTGTACAATCGTGTACAAGGATGTACAAGTTTGTACAAGTTTGTACAAGTTTGTACAAGGTTGTACAAGTGTGTACAAGGATGTACAAGTTTGTACAAGGGAGTACAAGTTTGTACAAGATTGTACAAGTGTGTACTGGGTTGTACAAGTGTGTACAAGATTGTATAAGTTTGTACAAGGTTGTACAAGTGTGTACAAGGGAGTACAAGTGTGTACAAATGTGTACAAGTTTTACAAGGTTGTACAAGTGTGTACAAGGTTGTACAAGTGTGTACAAGGTTGTACAAGTGTGTACAAGCTTGTACAAGTGTGTACAAGGGTGTACAAGTGTGTACAAGGTTGTACAAGTGTGTACAAGCTTGTACAAGTGTGTACAAGCTTGTACAAGTGTGTACAAGGGTGTACAAGTGTGTACAAGGTTGTACAAGTTTTTACATGGTTGTACAAGTGTGTACAAGGTTGTACAAGGTTGTACAAGTGTGTACAAGGTTGTACAAGTGTGTACAAGGTTGTACAAGAGTGTACAAGGTTGTACAAATGTGTACAAGGGTGTACAAAAGTGTACAAGGGTGCACAAGTTTGAACAAAGGTGTACAAGTGTATACAAGCTTGTACAAGTGTGTACAAGCATGTACAAGTGTGTACAAGGGTGTACAGGTTTGTACAAGGTTGTACAAGTGTGTACAAGGGTGTACAAGTGTGTACAAGGTTGTACAAGTGTGTACAAGCTTGTACAAGTGTGTACAAGGGTGTACAAGTGTGTACAAGGTTGTACAAGTGTGTACAAGCTTGTACAAGTGTGTACAAGGGTGTACAAGTGTGTACAAGGTTGTACAAGTTTTTACATGGTTGTACAAGTGTGTACAAGGTTGTACAAGGTTGTACAAGTGTGTACAAGGTTGTACAAGAGTGTACAAGGTTGTACAAGTGTGTACAAGGTTGTACAAGTGTGTACAAGGTTGTACAAGTGTGTACAAGGTTGTACAAGTGTGTACAAGGTTGTACAAGTGTGTACAAGGTTGTACAAGTGTGTACAAGGTTGTACAAGTGTGTACAAGGTTGTACAAGTGTGTACAAGGTTGTACAAGTGTGTACAAGGTTGTACAAGTGTGTACAAGGGTGTACAAGTGTGTACAAGGTTGTACAAGTTTTTACAAGGTTGTACAAGTGTGTACAAGGGTGTAAAATCGTGTACAAGGATGTACAAGTTTGTACAAGTTTGTACAAGGTTGTACAAGTGTGTACAAGGATGTACAAGTTTGTACAAGGGTGTACAAGTGTGTACGATAAGTAAAAGTGTGTACAAGGGTGTACAAGGTTGTACAAGTGTGTACAAGGTTGTACAATTGTGTACAAGGCTGTACAACTGTGTACAAGGTTGTACAATTGTGTACAAGGCTGTACAAGTGTGTACAAGGTTGTACAAATGTGTACAAGGTTGTACAAGTGTGTACAAGGATGTACAAGTTTGTACAAGGGTGTACAAGTGTGTACGATGTGTAAAAGTTTGTACAAGGGTGTACAAGGTTGTACAAGTGTGTACAAGGTTGTACAATTGTGTACAAGGCTGTACAATTTTGTACAAGGCTGTACAAGTGTGTACAAGGCTGTACAAGTGTGTACAAGGTTGTACAATTGTGTACAAGGCTGTACAATTGTGTACAAGGTTGTACAAGTGTGTACAAGGTTGTACAAGTGTGTACAAGGTTGTACAATTGTGTACAAGGCTGTACAAGTGTGTACAAGGTTGTACAAGTGTGTACAAGGTTGTACAAGTGTGTACAAGGTTGTACAAGTGTGTACAAGGTTGTACAAGTGTGTACAAGGTTGTACAAGTGTGTACAAGGTTGTACAAGTTTTTACAAGGTTGTACAAGTGTGTACAAGGGTGTAAAATCGTGTACAAGGATGTACAAGTTTGTACAAGTTTGTACAAGGTTGTACAAGTGTGTACAAGGATGTACAAGTTTGTACAAGGGTGTACAAGTGTGTACGATAAGTAAAAGTGTGTACAAGGGTGTACAAGGTTTCCAATGTGTACAAGGTTGTACAATTGTGTACAAGGCTGTACAACTGTGTACAAGGTTGTACAATTGTGTACAAGGCTGTACAAGTGTGTACAAGGTTGTACAAGTGTGTACAAGGTTGTACAAGTGTTTACAAGGATGTACAAGTTTGTACAAGGGTGTACAAGTGTGTACGATGTGTAAAAGTTTGTACAAGGGTGTACAAGGTTGTACAAGTGTGTACAAGGTTGTACAATTGTGTACAAGGCTGTACAATTGTGTACAAGGCTTTACAAGTGTGTACAAGGCTGTACAAGTGTGTACAAGGTTGTACAAGTGTGTACAAGGCTGTACAATTTTTACAAGGCTGTACAAGTGTGTACAAGGTTGTACAATTGTGTACAAGGCTGTACAATTGTGTACAAGGCTGTACAACTGTGTACAAGGTTGTACAATTGTGTACAAGGCTGTACAAGTGTGTACAAGGTTGTACAAGTGTGTATAAGGTTGTACAAGTGTGTACAAGGATGTACAAGTTTGTACAAGGGTGTACAAGTGTGTACGATGTGTAAAAGTTTGTACAAGGGTGTACAAGGTTGTACAAGTGTGTACAAGGTTGTACAATTGTGTACAAGGCTGTACAACTGTGTACAAGGTTGTACAATTGTGTACAAGGCTGTACAAGTGTGTACAAGGTTGTACAAGTGTGTATAAGGTTGTACAAGTGTGTACAAGGATGTACAAGTTTGTACAAGGGTGTACAAGTGTGTACGATGTGTAAAAGTTTGTACAAGGGTGTACAAGGTTGTACAAGTGTGTACAAGGTTGTACAATTGTGTACAAGGCTGTACAATTTTGTACAAGGCTGTACAAGTGTGTACAAGGTTGTACAATTGTGTACAAGGCTGTACAATTGTGTACAAGGTTGTACAAGTGTGTACAAGGTTGTACAAGTGTGTACAAGGTTGTACAATTGTGTACAAGGCTGTACAAGTGTGTACAAGGTTGTACAAGTGTGTACAAGGTTGTACAAGTGTGTACAAGGTTGTACAAGTGTGTACAAGGTTGTACAAGTGTGTACAAGGTTGTACAAGTGTGTACAAGGTTGTACAATTGTGTGTCAGGTTGTACAAGTGTGTACAAGGTTGTACAAGTGTGTACAAGGTTGTACAAGTGTGTACAAGGGTGTACAATCGTGTACAAGGATGTACAAGTTTGTACAAGTTTGTACAAGTTTGTACAAGGTTGTACAAGTGTGTACAAGGATGTACAAGTTTGTACAAGGTTGTACAAGTGTGTACAAGGATGTACAAGTTTGTACAAGGGAGTACAAGTTTTTACAAGATTGTACAAGTGTGTACTGGGTTGTACAAGTGTGTACAAGATTGTATAAGTTTGTACAAGGATGTACAAGTGTGTACAAGGGTGTACAAGTGTGTACAAATGTGTACAAGTTTTACAAGGTTGTACAAGTGTGTACAAGGTTGTACAAGTTGTGTACAAGGTTGTACATGTGTGTACAAGGGTGTACAAGTTTTTACAAGGCTGTACAAGTGTGTACAAGGTTGTACAAGGTTGTACAAGGCTGTACAAGTGTGTACAAGGCTGTACAAGTGTGTACAAGGTTGTACAAGGTTGTACAAGGCTGTACAAGTGTGTACAAGGTTGTACAAGGTTGTACAAGTGTGTACATTGTGTACAAGTTTTTACAAGGTTGTACAAGTGTGTACAAGGTTGTACAAGTGTGTACAAGGCTGTACAATTGTGTACAAGGTTGTACAAGTGTGTACAAGGTTGTACAAGTGTGTACAAGGTTGTACAATTGTGTACAAGGCTGTACAAGTGTGTACAAGGTTGTACAAGTGTGTACAAGGCTGTACAATTGTGTACAAGGTTGTACAAGTGTGTACAAGGTTGTACAAGTGTGTACAAGGTTGTACAATTGTGTACAAGGCTGTACAAGTGTGTTCAAGGTTGTACAAGTGTGTACAAGGTTGTACAAGTGTGTACAAGGGTGTACAATTGTGTACAAGGATGTACAAGTGTGTACAAGGTTGTACATGTGTGTACAAGGATGTACAAGTTTGTACAAGAGCTGTACAAGTGTGTACGAAGTGTAAAAGTTTGTACAAGGGTGTACAAGTTTGTACAAGTGTGTACAAGGTTGTACAATTGTGTACAAGGCTGTACAAGTGTGTACAAGGTTGTACAATTTTGTACAAGGCTGTACAAGTGTGTACAAGGTTGTACAAGTGTGTACAAGGCTCTACAATTGTGTACAAGGTTGTACAAGTGTGTACAAGGTAGTACAAGTGTGTACAAGGTTGTACAATTGTGTACAAGGCTGTACAAGTGTGTACAAGGTTGTACAATTGTGTACAAGGCTGTACAAGTGTGTAAAAGGTTGTACAAGTGTGTACAAGGTTGTACAAGTGTGTACAAGGTTGTACAAGTGTGTACAAGGTTGTACAAGTGTGTACAAGGTTGTTCAAGTGTGTACGAGGTTTTACAATTGTGTACATGGTTGTACAAGTGTGTACAAGGTTGTACAATTGTGTACAAGGCTGTACAAGTGTGTACAAGTTTGTACAAGGTTGTACAAGTGTGTACAAGGGTGTACAAGTTTTAACAAGGTTGTACAAGTGTGTACAAGGTTGTACAAGTGTGTACAAGGCTGTACAATTGTGTACAAGGTTGTACAAGTGTGTACAAGGTTGTACAAGTGTGTACAAGGTTGTACAATTGTGTACAAGGCTGTACAAGTGTGTACAAGGTTGTAAAAGTGTGTACAAGGCTGTACAATTGTGTACAAGGTTGTACAAGTGTGTACAAGGTTGTACAAGTGTGTACAAGGTTGTACAATTGTGTACAAGACTGTACAAGTGTGTACAAAGTTGTGCAAGTGTGTACAAGGTTGTACAAGTGTGTACAAGGTTGTACAATTGTGTACAAGGTTGTACAAGTGTGTACAATGTTGTACAAGTGTGTACAATCGTGTACAAGGATGTACAAGTTTGTACAAGATTGTAAAATTGTGTACTGGGTTGTACAAGTGTGTACAAGATTGTATAAGTTTGTACAAGGTTGTACAAGTGTGTACAAGGGTGTACAAGTGTGTACAAATGTGTACAAGTGTGTACAGGGGTGTACAAGTTTGTACAACTGTGTACAAGTTTTACAAGGTTGTACAAGTGTGTACAAGGTTGTACAAGTTGTGTACTGGGTTGTACAAGTGTGTACAAGATTGTATAAGTTTGTACAAGGTTGTACAAGTGTGTACAAGGGTGTACAAGTGTGTACAAATGTGTACAAGTGTGTACAGGGGTGTACAAGTTTGTACAAGGGTGTACAAGTTTTACAAGGTTGTACAAGTGTGTACAAGGTTATACAAGTTGTGTACAAGGTTGTACATGTGTGTACAAGGGTGTACAAGTGTGTACAAGGTTGTACAAGTGTGTACAAGCTTGTACAAGTGTGTACAAGGGTGTACAAGTGTGTACAAGGTTGTACAAGTTTTTACAAGGTTGTACAAGTGTGTACAAGGCGGTAAAATCGTGTACAAGGATGTACAAGTTTGTACAAGTTTGTACAAGGTTGTACAAGTGTGTACAAGGATGTACAAGTTTGTACAAGGGTGTACAAGTGTGTACGATAAGTAAAAGTGTGTACAAGGGTGTACAAGGTTGTACAAGTTTGTACAAGGTTGTACAATTGTGTACAAGGCTGTACAAGTGTGTACAAAGTTGTACAATTGTGTACAAGGCTGTACAAGTGTGTACAAGATTGTACAAGTGTGTACAAGGTTGTACAAGTGTGTACAAGGATGTACAAGTTTGTACAAGGGTGTACAAGTGTGTACGATGTGTAAAAGTTTGTACAAGGGTGTACAAGGTTGTACAAGTGTGTACAAGGTTGTACAATTGTGTACAAGGCTGTACAAGTGTGTACAAGGTTGTACAATTTTGTACAAGGCTGTACAAGTGTGTACAAGGTTGTACAAGTGTGTACAAGGCTGTACAATTGTGTACAAGGTTGTACAAGTGTGTACAAGGTTGTACAAGTGTGTACAAGGTTGTACAATTGTGTACAAGGCTGTACAAGTGTGTACAAGGTTGTACAAGTGCGTACAAGGTTGTACAAGTGCGTACAAGGTTGTAGAAGTGTGTACAAGGTTGTACAAGTGTGTACAAGGTTGTACAAGTGTGTACAAGGTTGTACAAGTGTGTACAAGGTTGTACAATTGTGTATCAGGTTGTACAAGTGTGTACAAGGATATACAAGTTTGTACAAGTGTGTACAATCGTGTACAAGGATGTACAAGTTTGTACAAGGGTGTACAAGGTTGTACAAGTGTGTACAAGGTTGTACAATTGTGTACAAGGCTGTACAATTTTGTACAAGTCTGTACAAGTGTGTACAAGGCTGTACAAGTGTGTACAAGGTTGTACAATTGTGTACAAGGCTGTACAATTGTGTACAAGGTTGTACAAGTGTGTACAAGGTTGTACAAGTGTGTACAAGGTTGTACAATTGTGTACAAGGCTGTACAAGTGTGTACAAGGTTGTACAAGTGTGTACAAGGTTGTACAAGTGTGTACAAGGTTGTACAAGTGTGTACAAGGTTGTACAAGTGTGTACAAGGTTGTACAAGTGTGTACAAGGTTGTACAATTGTGTGTCAGGTTGTACAAGTGTGTACAAGGTTGTACAAGTGTGTACAAGGGTGTACAATAGTGTACAAGGATGTACAAGTTTGTACAAGTTTGTACAAGTTTGTACAAGGTTGTACAAGTGTGTACAAGGATGTACAAGTTTGTACAAGGGAGTAAAAGTTTGTACAAGATTGTACAAGTGTGTACTGGGTTGTACAAGTGTGTACAAGATTGTATAAGTTTGTACAAGGTTGTACAAGTGTGTACAAGGGTGTACAAGTGTGTACAAATGTGTACAAGTTTTACAAGGTTGTACAAGTGTGTACAAGGTTGTACAAGTTGTGTACAAGGTTGTACATGTGTGTACAAGGGTGTACAAGTTTTTACAAGGCTGTACAAGTGTAAACAAGGTTGTACAAGGTTGTACAAGGCTGTACAAGTGTGTACAAGGTTGTACAAGGTTGTACAAGTGTGTACATTGTGTACAAGTTTTTACAAGGTTGTAAAAGTGTGTACAAGGTTGTACAAGTGTGTACAAGGCTGTACAATTGTGTACAAGGTTGTACAAGTGTGTACAAGGTTGTACAAGTGTGTACAAGGTTGTACAATTGTGTACAAGGCTGTACAAGTGTGTACAAGGTTGTACAAGTGTGTACAAGGCTGTACAATTGTGTACAAGGTTGTACAAGTGTGTACAAGGTTGTACAAGTGTGTACAAGGTTGTACAATTGTGTACAAGGCTGTACAAGTGTGTTCAAGGTTGTACAAGTGTGTACAAGGTTGTACAAGTGTGTACAAGGGTGTACTATTGTGTACAAGGATGTAAAAGTGTGTACAAGGTTGTACAAGTGTGTACAAGGATGTACAAGTTTGTACAAGGGCTGTACAAGTGTGTACGAAGTGTAAATGTTTGTACAAGGGTGTACAAGTTTGTACAAGTGTGTACAAGGTTGTACAATTGTGTACAAGGCTGTACAAGTGTGTACAAGGTTGTACAATTTTGTACAAGGCTGTACAAGTGTGTACAAGGTTGTACAAGTGTGTACAGGGCTCTACAATTGTGTACAAGGTTGTACAAGTGTGTACAAGGTTGTACAAGTGTGTACAAGGTTGTACAATTGTGTACAAGGGTTTACAAGTGTGTACAAGGTTGTACAATTGTGTACAAGGCTGTACAAGTGTGTAAAAGGTTGTACAAGTGTGTACAAGGTTGTACAAGTGTGTACAAGGTTTTACAAGTGTGTACAAGGTTGTACAAGGTTGTACAAGTGTGTACAAGGGTGTACAAGTTTTAACAAGGTTGTACAAGTGTGTACAAGGTTGTACAAGTGTGTACAAGGCTGTACAATTGTGTACAAGGTTGTACAAGTGTGTACAAGGTTGTACAAGTGTGTACAAGGTTGTACAATTGTGTACAAGGCTGTACAAGTGTGTACAAGGTTGTACAAGTGTGTACAAGGCTGTACAATTGTGTACAAGGTTGTACAAGTGTGTACAAGGTTGTACAAGTGTGTACAAGGTTGTACAATTGTGTACAAGACTGTACAAGTGTGTACAAAGTTGTGCAAGTGTGTACAAGGTTGTACAAGTGTGTACGAGGTTTCAAAATTGTGTACAAGGTTGTACAAGTGTGTACAAGGTTGTACAATTGTGTACAAGGCTGTACAAGTGTGTACAAGGTTGTACAAGGTTGTACAAGTGTGTACAAGGGTGTACAAGTTTTAACAAGGTTGTACAAGTGTGTACAAGGTTGTACAAGTGTGTACAAGGCTGTACAATTGTGTACAAGGTTGTACAAGTGTGTACAAGGTTGTACAAGTGTGTACAAGGTTGTACAATTGTGTACAAGGCTGTACAAGTGTGTACAAGGTTGTACAAGTGTGTACAAGGCTGTACAATTGTGTACAAGGTTGTACAAGTGTGTACAAGGTTGTACAAGTGTGTACAAGGTTGTACAATTGTGTACTAGACTGTACAAGTGTGTACAAAGTTGTGCAAGTGTGTACAAGGTTGTACAAGTGTGTACAAGGTTGTACAATTGTGTACAAGGTTGTACAAGTGTGTACAAGGTTGTACAAGTGTGTACAAGGGTGTACAATCGTGTACAAGGATGTACAAGATTGTACAAGATTGTACAAGTGTGTACTGGGTTGTACAAGTGTGTACAAGATTGTATAAGTTTGTACAAGGTTGTACAAGTGTGTACAAGGGTGTTCAAGTGTGTACAAATGTGTACAAGTGTGTACAGAGGTGTACAAGTTTGTACAAGGGTGTACAAGTTTTACAAGGTTGTACAAGTGTGTACAAGGTTGTACAAGTTGTGTACTGGGTTGTACAAGTGTGTACAAGATTGTATAAGTTTGTACAAGGTTGTACAAGTGTGTACAAGGGTGTACAAGTGTGTACAAATGTGTACAAGTGTGTACAGGGGTGTACAAGTTTGTACAAGGGTGTACAAGTTTAACAAGGTTGTACAAGTGTGTACAAGGTTGTACAAGTTGTGTACAAGGTTGTACATGTGTGTACAAGGGTGTACATGTGTGTACAAGGGTGTACAAGTGTGTACAAGGTTGTACAAGTGTGTACAAGCTTGTACAAGTGTGTACAAGGGTGTACAAGTGTGTACAAGGGTGTACAAGTGTGTACAAGGTTGTACAAGTTTTTACAAGGTTGTACAAGTGTGTACAAGGCGGTAAAATCGTGTACAAGGATGTACAAGTTTGTACAAGTTTGTACAAGGTTGTACAAGTGTGTACAAGGATGTACAAGTTTGTACAAGGGTGTACAAGTGTGTACGATAAGTAAAAGTGTGTACAAGGGTGTACAAGGTTGTACAAGTGTGTACAAGGTTGTACAAGTGTGTACAAGGGTGTACAAGTTTTAACAAGGTTGTACAAGTGTGTACAAGGTTGTACAAGTGTGTACAAGGCTGTACAATTGTGTACAAGGTTGTACAAGTGTGTACAAGGTTGTACAAGTGTGTACAAGGTTGTACAATTGTGTACAAGGCTGTACAAGTGTGTACAAGGTTGTAAAAGTGTGTACAAGGCTGTACAATTGTGTACAAGGTTGTACAAGTGTGTACAAGGTTGTACAAGTGTGTACAAGGTTGTACAATTGTGTACAAGACTGTACAAGTGTGTACAAAGTTGTGCAAGTGTGTACAAGGTTGTACAAGTGTGTACAAGGTTGTACAATTGTGTACAAGGTTGTACAAGTGTGTACAATGTTGTACAAGTGTGTACAATCGTGTACAAGGATGTACAAGTTTGTACAAGATTGTAAAATTGTGTACTGGGTTGTACAAGTGTGTACAAGATTGTATAAGTTTGTACAAGGTTGTACAAGTGTGTACAAGGGTGTACAAGTGTGTACAAATGTGTACAAGTGTGTACAGGGGTGTACAAGTTTGTACAACTGTGTACAAGTTTTACAAGGTTGTACAAGTGTGTACAAGGTTGTACAAGTTGTGTACTGGGTTGTACAAGTGTGTACAAGATTGTATAAGTTTGTACAAGGTTGTACAAGTGTGTACAAGGGTGTACAAGTGTGTACAAATGTGTACAAGTGTGTACAGGGGTGTACAAGTTTGTACAAGGGTGTACAAGTTTTACAAGGTTGTACAAGTGTGTACAAGGTTATACAAGTTGTGTACAAGGTTGTACATGTGTGTACAAGGGTGTACAAGTGTGTACAAGGTTGTACAAGTTTTTACAAGGTTGTACAAGTGTGTACAAGGCGGTAAAATCGTGTACAAGGATGTACAAGTTTGTACAAGTTTGTACAAGGTTGTACAAGTGTGTACAAGGATGTACAAGTTTGTACAAGGGTGTACAAGTGTGTACGATAAGTAAAAGTGTGTACAAGGGTGTACAAGGTTGTACAAGTTTGTACAAGGTTGTACAATTGTGTACAAGGCTGTACAAGTGTGTACAAAGTTGTACAATTGTGTACAAGGCTGTACAAGTGTGTACAAGATTGTACAAGTGTGTACAAGGTTGTACAAGTGTGTACAAGGATGTACAAGTTTGTACAAGGGTGTACAAGTGTGTACGATGTGTAAAAGTTTGTACAAGGGTGTACAAGGTTGTACAAGTGTGTACAAGGTTGTACAATTGTGTACAAGGCTGTACAAGTGTGTACAAGGTTGTACAATTTTGTACAAGGCTGTACAAGTGTGTACAAGGTTGTACAAGTGTGTACAAGGCTGTACAATTGTGTACAAGGTTGTACAAGTGTGTACAAGGTTGTACAAGTGTGTAAAAGGTTGTACAATTGTGTAGAAGGCTGTACAAGTGTGTACAAGGTTGTACAAGTGCGTACAAGGTTGTACAAGTGCGTACAAGGTTGTAGAAGTGTGTACAAGGTTGTACAAGTGTGTACAAGGTTGTACAAGTGTGTACAAGGTTGTACAAGTGTGTACAAGGTTGTACAATTGTGTATCAGGTTGTACAAGTGTGTACAAGGATATACAAGTTTGTACAAGTGTGTACAATCGTGTACAAGGATGTACAAGTTTGTACAAGGGTGTACAAGGTTGTACAAGTGTGTACAAGGTTGTACAATTGTGTACAAGGCTGTACAATTTTGTACAAGTCTGTACAAGTGTGTACAAGGCTGTACAAGTGTGTACAAGGTTGTACAATTGTGTACAAGGCTGTACAATTGTGTACAAGGTTGTACAAGTGTGTACAAGGTTGTACAAGTGTGTACAAGGTTGTACAATTGTGTACAAGGCTGTACAAGTGTGTACAAGGTTGTACAAGTGTGTACAAGGTTGTACAAGTGTGTACAAGGTTGTACAAGTGTGTACAAGGTTGTACAAGTGTGTACAAGGTTGTACAAGTGTGTACAAGGTTGTACAATTGTGTGTCAGGTTGTACAAGTGTGTACAAGGTTGTACAAGTGTGTACAAGGGTGTACAATAGTGTACAAGGATGTACAAGTTTGTACAAGTTTGTACAAGTTTGTACAAGGTTGTACAAGTGTGTACAAGGATGTACAAGTTTGTACAAGGGAGTAAAAGTTTGTACAAGATTGTACAAGTGTGTACTGGGTTGTACAAGTGTGTACAAGATTGTATAAGTTTGTACAAGGTTGTACAAGTGTGTACAAGGGTGTACAAGTGTGTACAAATGTGTACAAGTTTTACAAGGTTGTACAAGTGTGTACAAGGTTGTACAAGTTGTGTACAAGGTTGTACATGTGTGTACAAGGGTGTACAAGTTTTTACAAGGCTGTACAAGTGTAAACAAGGTTGTACAAGGTTGTACAAGGCTGTACAAGTGTGTACAAGGTTGTACAAGGTTGTACAAGTGTGTACATTGTGTACAAGTTTTTACAAGGTTGTAAAAGTGTGTACAAGGTTGTACAAGTGTGTACAAGGCTGTACAATTGTGTACAAGGTTGTACAAGTGTGTACAAGGTTGTACAAGTGTGTACAAGGTTGTACAATTGTGTACAAGGCTGTACAAGTGTGTACAAGGTTGTACAAGTGTGTACAAGGCTGTACAATTGTGTACAAGGTTGTACAAGTGTGTACAAGGTTGTACAAGTGTGTACAAGGTTGTACAATTGTGTACAAGGCTGTACAATTGTGTTCAAGGTTGTACAAGTGTGTACAAGGTTGTACAAGTGTGTACAAGGGTGTACTATTGTGTACAAGGATGTACAAGTGTGTACAAGGTTGTACAAGTGTGTACAAGGATGTACAAGTTTGTACAAGGGCTGTACAAGTGTGTACGAAGTGTAAATGTTTGTACAAGGGTGTACAAGTTTGTACAAGTGTGTACAAGGTTGTACAATTGTGTACAAGGCTGTACAAGTGTGTACAAGGTTGTACAATTTTGTACAAGGCTGTACAAGTGTGTACAAGGTTGTACAAGTGTGTACAGGGCTCTACAATTGTGTACAAGGTTGTACAAGTGTGTACAAGGTTGTACAAGTGTGTACAAGGTTGTACAATTGTGTACAAGGGTTTACAAGTGTGTACAAGGTTGTACAATTGTGTACAAGGCTGTACAAGTGTGTAAAAGGTTGTACAAGTGTGTACAAGGTTGTACAAGTGTGTACAAGGTTTTACAAGTGTGTACAAGGTTGTACAAGGTTGTACAAGTGTGTACAAGGGTGTACAAGTTTTAACAAGGTTGTACAAGTGTGTACAAGGTTGTACAAGTGTGTACAAGGCTGTACAATTGTGTACAAGGTTGTACAAGTGTGTACAAGGTTGTACAAGTGTGTACAAGGTTGTACAATTGTGTACAAGGCTGTACAAGTGTGTACAAGGTTGTACAAGTGTGTACAAGGCTGTACAATTGTGTACAAGGTTGTACAAGTGTGTACAAGGTTGTACAAGTGTGTACAAGGTTGTACAATTGTGTACAAGACTGTACAAGTGTGTACAAAGTTGTGCAAGTGTGTACAAGGTTGTACAAGTGTGTACGAGGTTTCAAAATTGTGTACAAGGTTGTACAAGTGTGTACAAGGTTGTACAATTGTGTACAAGGCTGTACAAGTGTGTACAAGGTTGTACAAGGTTGTACAAGTGTGTACAAGGGTGTACAAGTTTTAACAAGGTTGTACAAGTGTGTACAAGGTTGTACAAGTGTGTACAAGGCTGTACAATTGTGTACAAGGTTGTACAAGTGTGTACAAGGTTGTACAAGTGTGTACAAGGTTGTACAATTGTGTACAAGGCTGTACAAGTGTGTACAAGGTTGTACAAGTGTGTACAAGGCTGTACAATTGTGTACAAGGTTGTACAAGTGTGTACAAGGTTGTACAAGTGTGTACAAGGTTGTACAATTGTGTACAAGACTGTACAAGTGTGTACAAAGTTGTGCAAGTGTGTACAAGGTTGTACAAGTGTGTACAAGGTTGTACAATTGTGTACAAGGTTGTACAAGTGTGTACAAGGTTGTACAAGTGTGTACAAGGGTGTACAATCGTGTACAAGGATGTACAAGATTGTACAAGATTGTACAAGTGTGTACTGGGTTGTACAAGTGTGTACAAGATTGTATAAGTTTGTACAAGGTTGTACAAGTGTGTACAAGGGTGTTCAAGTGTGTACAAATGTGTACAAGTGTGTACAGGGGTGTACAAGTTTGTACAAGGGTGTACAAGTTTTACAAGGTTGTACAAGTGTGTACAAGGTTGTACAAGTTGTGTACTGGGTTGTACAAGTGTGTACAAGATTGTATAAGTTTGTACAAGGTTGTACAAGTGTGTACAAGGGTGTACAAGTGTGTACAAATGTGTACAAGTGTGTACAGGGGTGTACAAGTTTGTACAAGGGTGTACAAGTTTAACAAGGTTGTACAAGTGTGTACAAGGTTGTACAAGTTGTGTACAAGGTTGTACATGTGTGTACAAGGGTGTACATGTGTGTACAAGGGTGTACAAGTGTGTACAAGGTTGTACAAGTGTGTACAAGCTTGTACAAGTGTGTACAAGGGTGTACAAGTGTGTACAAGGGTGTACAAGTGTGTACAAGGTTGTACAAGTTTTTACAAGGTTGTACAAGTGTGTACAAGGCGGTAAAATCGTGTACAAGGATGTACAAGTTTGTACAAGTTTGTACAAGGTTGTACAAGTGTGTACAAGGATGTACAAGTTTGTACAAGGGTGTACAAGTGTGTACGATAAGTAAAAGTGTGTACAAGGGTGTACAAGGTTGTACAAGTGTGTACAAGGTTGTACAATTGTGTACAAGGCTGTACAAGTGTGTACAAGGTTGTACAATTGTGTACAAGGCTGTACAAGTGTGTACAAGATTGTACAAGTGTGTACAAGGTTGTACAAGTGTGTACAAGGATGTACAAGTTTGTACAAGGGTGTACAAGTGTGTACGATGTGTAAAAGTTTGTACAAGGGTGTACAAGGTTGTACAAGTGTGTACAAGGTTGTACAATTGTGTACAAGGCTGTACAAGTGTGTACAAGGTTGTACAATTTTGTACAAGGCTGTACAATTGTGTACAAGGTTGTACAAGTGTGTACAAGGCTGTACAATTGTGTACAAGGTTGTACAAGTGTGTACAAGGTTGTACAAGTGTGTACAAGGTTGTACAAGTGTGTACAAGGTTGTACAATTGTGTACAAGGCTGTACAAGTGTGTACAAGATTGTACAAGTGTGTACAAGGTTGTACAAGTGTGTACAAGGTTGTACAAGTGTGTACAAGGTTGTACAAGTGTGTACAAGGTTGTACAATTGTGTATCAGGTTGTACAAGTTTGTACAAGTTTGTACAAGTTTGTACAAGGTTGTACAAGTGTGTACAAGGATGTACAAGTTTGTACAAGGGTGCACAAGTGTGTACAAGGGTGTACAATCGTGTACAAGCTTGTACAAGTGTGTACAAGGGTGTACAGGTTTGTACAAGGTTGTACAAGGTTGTACAAGTGTGTACAAGGGTGTACAAATGTGTACAAGGATGTAAAAGTTTGTACAAGTGTGTACAAGTTTGTACAAGGTTGTACAAGTGTGTACAAGGTTTTACAATTGTGTACAAGGTTGTACAAGTGTGTACAAGGTTGTACAAGTGTGTACAAGGTTGTACAAGTGTGTACAAGGTTGTATAAGTGTGTACAACTTGTACAAGTGTGTACAAGCTTGTACAAGTGTGTACAAGGTTGTACAAGTGTGTACAAGGTTGTACAAGTGTGTACAAAGTTGTGCAATTGTGTACAAGGCTGTACAAGTGTGTACAAGGTTGTACAAGTGTGTACAAGGCTGTACAATTGTGTACAAGGTTGTACAAGTGTGTACAAGGTTGTACAGGTGTGTACAAGTTGTACAATTGTGTACAAGGCTGTACAAGTGTGTTCAAGGTTGTACAAGTGTGTACAAGGTTGTACAAGTGTGTACAAGGGTGTACAATTGTGTACAAGGATGTACAAGTGTGTACAAGGTTGTACAAGTGTGTACAAGGATGTACAAGTTTGTACAAGGGCTGTACAAGTGTGTACGAAGTGTAAATGTTTGTACAAGGGTGTACAAGTTTGTACAAGTGTGTACAAGGTTGTACAATTGTGTACAAGGCTGTACAAGTGTGTACAAGGTTGTACAATTTTGTACAAATCTGTACAAGTGTGTACAAGGTTGTACAAGTGTGTACAGGGCTCTACAATTGTGTACAAGGTTGTACAAGTGTGTACAAGGTTGTACAAGTGTGTACAAGGTTGTACAATTGTGTACAAGGCTGTACAAGTGTGTAAAAGGTTGTACAAGTGTGTACAAGGTTGTACAAGTGTGTACAAGGTTGTACAAGTGTGTACAAGGTTGTTCAAGTGTGTACAAGGTTGTACAAGTGTGTACGAGGTTTCACAATTGTGTACAAGGTTGTACAAGTGTGTACAAGGTTGTACAATTGTGTACAAGGCTGTACAATGTGTACAAGGTTGTACAAGGTTGTACAAGTGTGTACAAGGGTGTACAAGTTTTAACAAGGTTGTACAAGTGTGTACAAGGTTGTACAAGTGTGTACAAGGCTGTACAATTGTGTACAAGGTTGTACAAGTGTGTACAAGGTTGTACAAGTGTGTACAAGGTTGTACAATTGTGTACAAGGCTGTACAAGTGTGTACAAGGTTGTACAAGTGTGTACAAGGCTGTACAATTGTGTACAAGGTTGTACAAGTGTGTACAAGGTTGTACAAGTGTGTACAAGGTTGTACAATTGTGTACAAGACTGTACAAGTGTGTACAAAGTTGTGCAAGTGTGTACAAGGTTGTACAAGTGTGTACAAGGTTGTACAATTGTGTACAAGGTTGTACAAGTGTGTACAAGGTTGTACAAGTGTGTACAAGGGTGTACAATCGTGTACAAGGATGTACAAGTTTGTACAAGATTGTACAAGTGTGTACTGGGTTGTACAAGTGTGTACAAGATTGTATAAGTTTGTACAAGGTTGTACAAGTGTGTACAAGGGTTTACAAGTGTGTACAAATGTGTACAATTGTGTACAGGGGTGTACAAGTTTGTACAAGGGTGTACAAGTTTTACAAGGTTGTTCAAGTGTGTACAAGGTTGTACAAGTTGTGTACTGGGTTGTACAAGTGTGTACAAGATTGTATAAGTTTGTACAAGGTTGTACAAGTGTGTACAAGGGTGTACAAGTGTGTACAAATGTGTACAAGTGTGTACAGGGGTGTACAAGTTTGTACAAGGGTGTACAAGTTTTACAAGGTTGTACAAGTGTGTACAAGGTTGTACAAGTTGTGTACAAGGTTGTACATGTGTGTACAAGGGTGTACAAGTGTGTACAAGGTTGTACAAGTGTGTACAAGCTTGTACAAGTGTGTACAAGGGTGTACAAGTGTGTACAAGGTTGTACAAGTTTTTACAAGGTTGTACAAGTGTGTACAAGGCGGTAAAATCGTGTACAAGGATGTACAAGTTTGTACAAGTTTGTACAAGGTTGTACAAGTGTGTACAAGGATGTACAAGTTTGTACAAGGGTGTACAAGTGTGTACGATAAGTAAAAGTGTGTACAAGGGTGTACAAGGTTGTACAAGTGTGTACAAGGTTGTACAATTGTGTACAAGGCTGTACAAGTGTGTACAAGGTTGTACAATTGTGTACAAGGCTGTACAAGTGTGTACAAGATTGTACAAGTGTGTACAAGGTTGTACAAGTGTGTACAAGGATGTACAAGTTTGTACAAGGGTGTACAAGTGTGTACGATGTGTAAAAGTTTGTACAAGGGTGTACAAGGTTGTACAAGTGTGTACAAGGTTGTACAATTGTGTACAAGGCTGTACAAGTGTGTACAAGGTTGTACAATTTTGTACAGGGCTGTACAAGTGTGTACAAGGTTGTACAAGTGTGTACAAGGCTGTACAATTGTGTACAAGGTTGTACAAGTGTGTACAAGGTTGTACAAGTGTGTACAAGGTTGTACAATTGTGTACAAGGCTGTACAAGTGTGTACAAGGTTGTACAAGTGTGTACAAGGTTGTACAAGTGTGTACAAGGTTGTACAAGTGTGTACAAGGTTGTACAAGTGTGTACAAGGTTGTACAATTGTGTATCAGGTTGTACAAGTGTGTACAAGGTTGTACAAGTGTGTACAAGGGTGTACAATCGTGTACAAGGATGTACAAGTTTGTAAAAGTTTGTACAAGTTTGTACAAGTTTGTACAAGGTTGTACAAGTGTGTACAAGGATGTACAAGTTTGTACAAGGGTGCACAAGTGTGTACAAGGGTGTACAATCGTGTACAAGCTTGTACAAGTGTGTACAAGGGTGTACAGGTTTGTACAAGGTTGTACAAGTGTGTACAAGGGTGTACAAATGTGTACAAGGATGTAAAAGTTTGTACAAGTGTGTACAAGTTTGTACAAGGTTGTACAAGTGTGTACAAGGTTTTACAATTGTGTACAAGGTTGTACAAGTGTGTACAAGGTTGTACAAGTGTGTACAAGGTTGTACAAGTGTGTACAAGGTTGTACAAGTGTGTACAACTTGTACAAGTGTGTACAAGCTTGTACAAGTGTGTACAAGGTTGTACAAGTTTGTACAAGGTTGTACAAGTGTGTACAAGTTTGTACAAGTGTGTACAAGTTTGTACAAGGTTGTACAAATGTGTACAAGGGTGTACAAAAGTGTACAAGGGTGCACAAGTTTGAACAAAGGTGTACAAGTGTGTACAAGCTTGTACAAGTGTGTACAAGCTTGTACAAGTGTGTACAAGCTTGTACAAGTGTGTACAAGGGTGTACAGGTTTGTACAAGGTTGTATAAGTGTGTACAAGGGTGTACAAGTGTGTACAAGGTTGTACAAGTGTGTACAAGCTTGTACAAGTGTGTACAAGGGTGTACAAGTGTGTACAAGGTTGTACAAGTTTTTACATGGTTGTACAAGTGTGTACAAGGTTGTACAAGTGTGTACAAGGTTGTACAAGTGTGTACAAGGTTGTACAAGTGTGTACAAGGTTGTACAAGTATGTACAAGGTTGTACAAGTGTGTACAAGGTTGTACAAGTGTGTACAAGGTTGTACAAGTGTGTACAAGGTTGTACAAGTGTGTACAAGGTTGTACAAGTGTGTACAAGGTTGTACAAGTGTGTACAAGGTTGTACAAGTGTGTACAAGGTTGTACAAGTGTGTACAAGGTTGTACAAGTGTGTACAAGGGTGTACAAGTGTGTACAAGGTTGTACAAGTTTTTACAAGGTTGTACAAGTGTGTACAAGGGTGTAAAATCGTGTACAAGGATGTACAAGTTTGTACAAGTTTGTACAAGGTTGTACAAGTGTGTACAAGGATGTACAAGTTTGTACAAGGGTGTACAAGTGTGTACGATAAGTAAAAGTGTGTACAAGGGTGTACAAGGTTGTACAAGTGTGTACAAGGTTGTACAATTGTGTACAAGGCTGTACAACTGTGTACAAGGTTGTACAATTGTGTACAAGGCTGTACAAGTGTGTACAAGGTTGTACAAGTGTGTACAAGGTTGTACAAGTGTGTACAAGGATGTACAAGTTTGTACAAGGGTGTACAAGTGTGTACGATGTGTAAAAGTTTGTACAAGGGTGTACAAGGTTGTACAAGTGTGTACAAGTTTGTACAATTGTGTACAAGGCTGTACAATTTTGTACAAGGCTGTACAAGTGTGTACAAGGCTGTACAAGTGTGTACAAGGTTGTACAATTGTGTACAAGGCTGTACAAGTGTGTACAAGGTTGTACCAGTGTGTACAAGGTTGTACAATTGTGTATCAGGTTGTACAAGTGTGTACAAGGTTGTACAAGTGTGTACAAGGGTGTACAATCGTGTACAAGGATGTACAAGTTTGTAAAAGTTTGTACAAGTTTGTACAAGTTTGTACAAGGTTGTACAAGTGTGTACAAGGATGTACAAGTTTGTACAAGGGTGCACAAGTGTGTACAAGGGTGTACAATCGTGTACAAGCTTGTACAAGTGTGTACAAGGGTGTACAGGTTTGTACAAGGTTGTACAAGGTTGTACAAGTGTGTACAATGGTGTACAAATGTGTACAAGGATGTAAAAGTTTGTACAATTGTGTACAAGTTTGTACAAGGTTGTACAAGTGTGTACAAGGTTGTACAATTGTGTACAAGGCTGTACAAGTGTGTACAAGGTTGTACAAGTGTGTACAAGGTTGTACAAGTGTGTACAAGGTTGTACAAGTGTGTATCAGGTTGTACAAGTGTGTACAAGGTTGTACAAGTGTGTACAAGGGTGTACAATCGTGTACAAGGATGTACAAGTTTGTAAAAGTTTGTACAAGTTTGTACAAGTTTGTACAAGGTTGTACAAGTGTGTACAAGGATGTACAAGTTTGTACAAGGGTGCACAAGTGTGTACAAGGGTGTACAATCGTGTACAAGCTTGTACAAGTGTGTACAAGGGTGTACAGGTTTGTACAAGGTTGTACAAGGTTGTACAAGTGTGTACAAGGGTGTACAAATGTGTACAAGGTTGTACAAGTGTGTACAAGGTTGTACAAGTGTGTACAAGGTTGTACAAGTGTGTACAAGGTTGTACAAGTGTGTACAAGGTTGTACAAGGTTGTACAAGTGTGTACAAGGTTGTACAAGTGTGTACAAGGGTGTACAAGTGTGTACAAGGTTGTACAAGTTTTTACAAGGTTGTACAAGTGTGTACAAGGGTGTAAAATCGTGTACAAGGATGTACAAGTTTGTACAAGTTTGTACAAGGTTGTACAAGTGTGTACAAGGATGTACAAGTGTGTACAAGGATGTACAAGTTTGTACAAGGGTGTACAAGTGTGTACGATAAGTAAAAGTGTGTACAAGGGTGTACAAGGTTGTACAAGTGTGTACAAGGTTGTACAATTGTGTACAAGGCTGTACAACTGTGTACAAGGTTGTACAATTGTGTACAAGGCTGTACAAGTGTGTACAAGGTTGTACAAGTGTGTACAAGGTTGTACAAGTGTGTACAAGGATGTACAAGTTTGTACAAGGGTGTACAAGTGTGTACGATGTGTAAAAGTTTGTACAAGGGTGTACAAGGTTGTACAAGTGTGTACAAGGTTGTACAAATGTGTACAAGGCTGTACAATTTTGTACAAGGCTGTACAAGTGTGTACAAGGCTGTACAAGTGTGTACAAGGTTGTACAATTGTGTACAAGGCTGTACAATTGTGTACAAGGTTGTACAAGTGTAAACAAGGTTGTACAAGCGTGTACAAGGTTGTACAATTGTGTACAAGGCTGTACAAGTGTGTACAAGGTTGTACAAGTGTGTACAAGGTTGTACAAGTGTGTACAAGGTTGTACAATAGTGTGTCAGGTTGTACAAGTGTGTACAAGGTTGTACAAGTGTGTACAAGGGTGTACAATCGTGTACAAGGATGTACAAGTTTGTACAAGTTTGTACAAGTTTGTACAAGGTTGTACAAGTGTGTACAAGGATGTACAAGTTTGTACAAGGGAGTACAAGTTTGTACAAGATTGTACAAGTGTGTACTGGGTTGTACAAGTGTGTACAAGATTGTATAAGTTTGTACAAGGTTGTACAAGTGTGTACAAGGGTGTACAAGTGTGTACAAATGTGTACAAGTTTTACAAGGTTGTACAAGTGTGTACAAGGTTGTACAAGTTGTGTACAAGGTTGTACATGTGTGTACAAGGGTGTACAAGTTTTTACAAGGCTGTACAAGTGTGTACAAGGTTGTACAAGGTTGTACAAGGCTGTACAAGTGTGTACAAGGTTGTACAAGGTTGTACAAGTGTGTACAAGGGTGTACAAGTTTTTACAAGGTTGTACAAGTGTGTACAAGGTTGTACAAGTGTGTACAAGGCTGTACAATTGTGTACAAGGTTGTACAATTGTGTACAAGGCTGTACAAGTGTGTACAAGGTTGTACAAGTTTGTACAAGGGTGTACAAGTGTGTACGATGTGTAAAAGTTTGTACAAGGGTGTACAAGGTTGTACAAGTGTGTACAAGGTTGTACAATTGTGTACAAGGCTGTACAATTTTGTACAAGGCTGTACAAGTGTGTACAAGGCTGTACAAGTGTGTACAAGGTTGTACAATTGTGTACAAGGCTGTACAAGTGTGTACAAGGTTGTACAAGTGTGTACAAGGTTGTACAATTGTGTATCAGGTTGTACAAGTGTGTACAAGGTTGTACAAGTGTGTACAAGGGTGTACAATCGTGTACAAGGATGTACAAGTTTGTAAAAGTTTGTACAAGTTTGTACAAGTTTGTACAAGGTTGTACAAGTGTGTACAAGGATGTACAAGTTTGTACAAGGGTGCACAAGTGTGTACAAGGGTGTACAATCGTGTACAAGCTTGTACAAGTGTGTACAAGGGTGTACAGGTTTGTACAAGGTTGTACAAGGTTGTACAAGTGTGTACAATAGTGTACAAATGTGTACAAGGATGTAAAAGTTTGTACAAGTGTGTACAAGTTTGTACAAGGTTGTACAAGTGTGTACAAGGTTGTACAATTGTGTACAAGGCTGTACAAGTGTGTACAAGGTTGTACAAGTGTGTACAAGGTTGTACAAGTGTGTACAAGGTTGTACAAGTGTGTATCAGGTTGTACAAGTGTGTACAAGGTTGTACAAGTGTGTACAAGGTTGTACAAGTGTGTACAAGGTTGTACAAGTGTGTACAAGATTGTACAAGTGTGTATCAGGTTGTACAAGTGTGTACAAGGATGTACAAGTGTGTACAAGGTTGTACAAGTGTGTACAAGGATGTACAAGTTTGTACAAGGTTGTACAAGTGTGTACAAGGATGTACAAGTTTGTACAAGGGTGCACAAGTGTGTACAAGGGTGAACAATCGTGTACAAGCTTGTACAAGTGTGTACAAGGGTGTACAGGTTTGTACAAGGTTGTACAAGGTTGTACAAGTGTGTACAAGGGTGTACAAATGTGTACAAGGTTGTACAAGTGTGTACAAGGTTGTACAAGTGTGTACAAGGTTGTACAAGTGTGTACAAGGTTGTACAAGTGTGTACAAGGTTGTACAAGTGTGTACAAGGTTGTACAAGTGTGTACAAGGGTGTACAAGTGTGTACAAGGTTGTACAAGTTTTTACAAGGTTGTACAAGTGTGTACAAGGGTGTAAAATCGTGTACAAGGATGTACAAGTTTGTACAAGTTTGTACAAGGTTGTACAAGTGTGTACAAGGATGTACAAGTTTGTACAAGGGTGTACAAGTGTGTACGATAAGTAAAAGTGTGTACAAGGGTGTACAAGGTTGTACAAGTGTGTACAAGGTTGTACAATTGTGTACAAGGCTGTACAACTGTGTACAAGGTTGTACAATTGTGTACAAGGCTGTACAAGTGTGTACAAGGTTGTACAAGTGTGTACAAGGTTGTACAAGTGTGTACAAGGATGTACAAGTTTGTACAAGGGTGTACAAGTGTGTACGATGTGTAAAAGTTTGTACAAGGGTGTACAAGGTTGTACAAGTGTGTACAAGGTTGTACAAATGTGTACAAGGCTGTACAATTTTGTACAAGGCTGTACAAGTGTGTACAAGGCTGTACAAGTGTGTACAAGGTTGTACAATTGTGTACAAGGCTGTACAATTGTGTACAAGGTTGTACAAGTGTAAACAAGGTTGTACAAGTGTGTACAAGGTTGTACAATTGTGTACAAGGCTGTACAAGTGTGTACAAGGTTGTACAAGTGTGTACAAGGTTGGACAAGTGTGTACAAGGTTGTACAATAGTGTGTCAGGTTGTACAAGTGTGTACAAGGTTGTACAAGTGTGTACAAGGGTGTACAATCGTGTACAAGGATGTACAAGTTTGTACAAGTTTGTACAAGTTTGTACAAGGTTGTACAAGTGTGTACAAGGATGTACAAGTTTGTACAAGGGAGTACAAGTTTGTACAAGATTGTACAAGTGTGTACTGGGTTGTACAAGTGTGTACAAGATTGTATAAGTTTGTACAAGGTTGTACAAGTGTGTACAAGGGTGTACAAGTGTGTACAAATGTGTACAAGTTTTACAAGGTTGTACAAGTGTGTACAAGGTTGTACAAGTTGTGTACAAGGTTGTACATGTGTGTACAAGGGTGTACAAGTTTTTACAAGGCTGTACAAGTGTGTACTAGGTTGTACAAGGTTGTACAAGGCTGTACAAGTGTGTACAAGGTTGTACAAGGTTGTACAAGTGTGTACAAGGGTGTACAAGTTTTTACAAGGTTGTACAAGTGTGTACAAGGTTGTACAAGTGTGTACAAGGCTGTACAATTGTGTACAAGGTTGTACAAGTGTGTACAAGGTTGTACAAGTGTGTACAAGGTTGTACAATTGTGTACAAGGCTGTACAAGTGTGTACAAGGTTGTACAAGTGTGTACAAGGCTGTACAATTGTGTACAAGGTTGTACAAGTGTGTACAAGGTTGTACAAGTGTGTACAAGGTTGTACAATTGTGTACAAGGCTGTACAAGTGTGTTCAAGGTTGTACAAGTGTGTACAAGGTTGTACAAGTGTGTACAAGGGTGTACAATTGTGTACAAGGATGTACAAGTGTGTACAAGGTTGTACAAGTGTGTACAAGGATGTACAAGTTTGTACAAGGGCTGTACAAGTGTGTACGATGTGTAAAAGTTTGTACAAGGGTGTACAAGTTTGTACAAGTGTGTACAAGGTTGTACAATTGTGTACAAGGCTGTACAAGTGTGTACAAGGTTGTACAATTTTGTACAAGGCTGTACAAGTGTGTACAAGGTTGTACAAGTGTGTTCAAGGCTGTACAATTGTGTACAAGGTTGTACAAGTGTGTACAAGGTTGTACAAGTGTGTACAAGGTTGTACAATTGTGTACAAGGCTGTACAAGTGTGTACAAGGTTGTACAAGTGTGTACAAGGTTGTACAAGTGTGTACAAGGTTGTACAATTGTGTACAAGGTTGTACAAGTGTGTACAAGGTTGTACAAGTGTGTACAAGGGTGTACAAGTGTGTACAAGGTTGTACAAGTGTGTACAAGCTTTTACAAGTGTGTACAAGGGTGTACAAGTGTGTACAAGTTTGTACAAGTTTGTACAAGGTTGTACAAAAGTGTACAAGGTTATACAATTGTGTACAAGGTTGTACAAGTGTGTACAAGATTGTACAAGTGTGTACAAGCTTTTACAAGTGTGTACAAGGGTGTACAAGTGTGTACAAGTTTGTACAAGTTTGTACAAGGTTGTACAAGTGTGTACAAGGTTGTACAAGTGTGTACAAGGTTGTACAAGTGTGTACAAGGTTGTACAAGTGTGTACAAGGTTGTACAAGTGTGTACAAGTTTTTAAATTGTGTACATGGGTGTACAATTGTGTACAAGGCTGTACAAGTGTGTACAAGGTTGTACAAGTGTGTACAAGGTTGTAACAGGGGGTACAAGGTTGTACAAGTGTGTACAAGGTTGTACAAGTGTGTACAAGGGTGAACAGGTTTGTACAATGTTGTACAAGTGTGTACAAGTTTGTACAAGGTTGTACAAGTGTGTACAAGGGTGTACAAGTGTGTACAAGGGTGCACAAGTGTGTACAAGGGTGTACAATCGTGTACAAGCTTGTACAAGTGTGTACAAGGGTGTACAGGTTTGTACAAGGTTGTACAAGTGTGTACAAGGGTGTACAAATGTGTACAAGGATGAAAAGGTTGTACAAGTGTGTACAAGTTTGTAAAAGTTTGTACAAGTTTGTACAAGTTTGTACAAGGTTGTACAAGTGTGTACAAGGATGTACAAGTTTGTACAAGGGTGCACAAGTGTGTACAAGGGTGTACAATCGTGTACAAGCTTGTACAAGTGTGTACAAGGGTGTACAGGTTTGTACAAGGTTGTACAAGGTTGTACAAGTGTGTACAAGGGTGTACAAATGTGTACAAGGTTGTACAAGTGTGTACAAGGTTGTACAAGTGTGTACAAGGTTGTACAAGTGTGTACAAGGTTGTACAAGTGTGTACAAGGTTGTACAAGTGTGTACAAGGTTGTACAAGTGTGTACAAGGGTGTACAAGTGTGTACAAGGTTGTACAAGTTTTTACAAGGTTGTACAAGTGTGTACAAGGGTGTAAAATCGTGTACAAGGATGTACAAGTTTGTACAAGTTTGTACAAGGTTGTACAAGTGTGTACAAGGATGTACAAGTTTGTACAAGGGTGTACAAGTGTGTACGATAAGTAAAAGTGTGTACAAGGGTGTACAAGGTTGTACAAGTGTGTACAAGGTTGTACAATTGTGTACAAGGCTGTACAACTGTGTACAAGGTTGTACAATTGTGTACAAGGCTGTACAAGTGTGTACAAGGTTGTACAAGTGTGTACAAGGTTGTACAAGTGTGTACAAGGATGTACAAGTTTGTACAAGGGTGTACAAGTGTGTACGATGTGTAAAAGTTTGTACAAGGGTGTACAAGGTTGTACAAGTGTGTACAAGGTTGTACAAATGTGTACAAGGCTGTACAATTTTGTACAAGGCTGTACAAGTGTGTACAAGGCTGTACAAGTGTGTACAAGGTTGTACAATTGTGTACAAGGCTGTACAATTGTGTACAAGGTTGTACAAGTGTAAACAAGGTTGTACAAGTGTGTACAAGGTTGTACAATTGTGTACAAGGCTGTACAAGTGTGTACAAGGTTGTACAAGTGTGTACAAGGTTGTACAAGTGTGTACAAGGTTGTACAATAGTGTGTCAGGTTGTACAAGTGTGTACAAGGTTGTACAAGTGTGTACAAGGGTGTACAATCGTGTACAAGGATGTACAAGTTTGTACAAGTTTGTACAAGTTTGTACAAGGTTGTACAAGTGTGTACAAGGATGTACAAGTTTGTACAAGGGAGTACAAGTTTGTACAAGATTGTAAAAGTGTGTACTGGGTTGTACAAGTGTGTACAAGATTGTATAAGTTTGTACAAGGTTGTACAAGTGTGTACAAGGGTGTACAAGTGTGTACAAATGTGTACAAGTTTTACAAGGTTGTACAAGTGTGTACAAGGTTGTACAAGTTGTGTACAAGGTTGTACATGTGTGTACAAGGGTGTACAAGTTTTTACAAGGCTGTACAAGTGTGTACAAGGTTGTACAAGGTTGTACAAGGCTGTACAAGTGTGTACAAGGTTGTACAAGGTTGTACAAGTGTGTACAAGGGTGTACAAGTTTTTACAAGGTTGTACAAGTGTGTACAAGGTTGTACAAGTGTGTACAAGGCTGTACAATTGTGTACAAGGTTGTACAAGTGTGTACAAGGTTGTACAAGTGTGTACAAGGTTGTACAATTGTGTACAAGGCTGTACAAGTGTGTACAAGGTTGTACAAGTGTGTACAAGGCTGTACAATTGTGTACAAGGTTGTACAAGTGTGTACAAGGTTGTACAAGTGTGTACAAGGTTGTACAATTGTGTACAAGGCTGTACAAGTGTGTTCAAGGTTGTACAAGTGTGTACAAGGTTGTACAAGTGTGTACAAGGGTGTACAATTGTGTACAAGGATGTACAAGTGTGTACAAGGTTGTACAAGTGTGTACAAGGATGTACAAGTTTGTACAAGGGCTGTACAAGTGTGTACGATGTGTAAAAGTTTGTACAAGGGTGTACAAGTTTGTACAAGTGTGTACAAGGTTGTACAATTGTGTACAAGGCTGTACAAGTGTGTACAAGGTTGTACAATTTTGTACAAGGCTGTACAAGTGTGTACAAGGTTGTACAAGTGTGTTCAAGGCTGTACAATTGTGTACAAGGTTGTACAAGTGTGTACAAGGTTGTACAAGTGTGTACAAGGTTGTACAATTGTGTACAAGGCTGTACAAGTGTGTACAAGGTTGTACAAGTGTGTACAAGGTTGTACAAGTGTGTACAAGGTTGTACAATTGTGTACAAGGTTGTACAAGTGTGTACAAGGTTGTACAAGTGTGTACAAGGGTGTACAAGTGTGTACAAGGTTGTACAAGTGTGTACAAGCTTTTACAAGTGTGTACAAGGGTGTACAAGTGTGTACAAGTTTGTACAAGTTTGTACAAGGTTGTACAAAAGTGTACAAGGTTATACAATTGTGTACAAGGTTGTACAAGTGTGTACAAGGTTGTACAAGTGTGTAAAAGCTTTTACAAGTGTGTACAAGGGTGTACAAGTGTGTACAAGTTTGTACAAGTTTGTACAAGGTTGTACAAGTGTGTACAAGGTTGTACAAGTGTGTACAAGGTTGTACAAGTGTGTACAAGGTTGTACAAGTGTGTACAAGTTTTTAAATTGTGTACATGGGTGTACAATTGTGTACAAGGCTGTACAAGTGTGTACAAGGTTGTACAAGTGTGCACAAGGTTGTAACAGGGGGTACAAGGTTGTACAAGTGTGTACAAGGTTGTACAAGTGTGTACAAGGGTGAACAGGTTTGTACAATGTTGTACAAGTGTGTACAAGTTTGTACAAGGTTGTACAAGTGTGTACAAGGGTGTACAAGTGTGTACAAGGGTGCACAAGTGTGTACAAGGGTGTACAATCGTGTACAAGCTTGTACAAGTGTGTACAAGGGTGTACAGGTTTGTACAAGGTTGTACAAGTGTGTACAAGGGTGTACAAATGTGTACAAGGATGAAAAGGTTGTACAAGTGTGTACAAGTTTGTACAAGGTTGTACAAGTGTGTACAAGGTTGTACAAGTGTGTACAAGGTTGTACAAGTGTGTACAAGGTTGTACAAGTGTGTACAACTTGTACAAGTGTGTACAAGCTTGTACAAGTGTGTACAAGGTTGTACAAGTGTGTACAAGGTTGTACAAGTTTGTACAAGGTTGTACAAGTGTGTACAAGTTTGTACAAGTGTGTACAAGTTTGTACAAGGTTGTACAAATGTGTACAAGGGTGTACAAAGGTGTACAAGGGTGCACAAGTTTGAACAAGGGTGTACAAGTGTGTACAAGCTTGTACAAGTGTGTACAAGCTTGTACAAGTGTGTACAAGGGTGTACAGGTTTGTACAAGGTTGTACAAGTGTGTACAAGGGTGTACAAGTATGTACAATAATGTACAAGTTTGTACAAGTGTGTACAAGTTTGTAAAAGGTTGTACAAGTGTGTACAAGGGTGTACAAGTGTGTACAAGGTTGTACAAGTGTGTACAAGCTTGTACAAGTGTGTACAAGGGTGTACAAGTGTGTACAAGGTTGTACAAGTTTTTACATGGTTGTACAAGTGTGTACAAGGTTGTACAAGTGTGTACAAGGTTGTACAAGTGTGTACAAGGTTGTACAAGTGTGTACAAGGTTGTACAAGTGTGTAAAAGGTTGTACAAGTGTGTACAAGGTTGTACAAGTGTGTACAAGGTTGTACAAGTGTGTACAAGGTTGTACAAGTGTGTACAAGGTTGTACAAGTGTGTACAAGGTTGTACAAGTGTGTACAAGGTTGTACAAGTGTGTACAAGGTTGTACAAGTGTGTACAAGGGTGTAAAATCGTGTACAAGGATGTACAAGTTTGTACAAGTTTGTACAAGGTTGTACAAGTGTGTACAAGGATGTACAAGTTTGTACAAGGGTGTACAAGTGTGTACGATAAGTAAAAGTGTGTACAAGGGTGTACAAGGTTGTACAAGTGTGTACAAGGTTTTACAATTGTGTACAAGGCTGTACAAGTGTGTACAAGGTTGTACAAGTGTGTACAAGGTTGTACAATTGTGTACAAGGCTGTACAAGTGTGTACAAGGTTGTACAAGTGTGTACAAGGCTGTACTATTGTGTACAAGGTTGTACAAGTGTGTACAAGGTTGTACAAGTGTGTACAAGGTTGTACAATTGTGTACAAGGCTGTACAAGTGTGTTCAAGGTTGTAATAGTGTGTACAAGGTTGTACAAGTGTGTACAAGGGTGTACAATTGTGTACAAGGATGTACAAGTGTGTACAAGGATGTACAAGTGTGTACAAGGTTGTACAAGTGTGTACAAGGATGTACAAGTTTGTACAAGGGCTGTACAAGTGTGTACGATGTGTAAAAGTTTGTACAAGGGTGTACAAGTTTGTACAAGTGTGTACAAGGTTGTACAATTGTGTACAAGGCTGTACAAGTGTGTACAAGGTTGTACAATTTTGTACAAGGCTGTACAAGTGTGTACAAGGATGTACAAGTGTGTACAAGGCTGTACAATTGTGTACAAGGTTGTACAAGTTTGTACAAGGGTGTACAAGTGTGTACGATAAGTAAAAGTGTGTACAAGGGTGTACAAGGTTGTACAAGTGTGTACAAGGTTGTACAATTGTGTACAAGGCTGTACAAGTGTGTACAAGGTTGTACAATTGTGTACAAGGTTGTACAATTGTGTACAAGGCTGTACAAGTGTGTAAAAGGTTGTACAAGTGTGTACAAGGTTGTACAAGTGTGTACAAGGTTGTACAAGTGTGTACAAGGTTGTACAAGTGTGTACAAGGTTGTACAAGTGTGTACAAGGTTGTATAAGTGTGTACGAGGTTGTACAATTGTGTTCAAGGTTGTACAAGTGTGTACAAGTATGTACAATCGTGTACAAGGCTGTACAAGTGTGTACAAGGTTGTACAAGGTTGTACAAGTGTGTACAAGGGTGTACAAGTTTTTACAAGGTTGTACAAGTGTGTACAAGGTTGTACAAGTGTGTACAAGGCTGTACAATTGTGTACAAGGTTGTACAAGTGTGTACAAGGTTGTACAAGTGTGTAAAAGGTTGTACAATTGTGTACAAGGCTGTACAAGTGTGTACAAGGTTGTACAAGTGTGTACAAGGCTGTACAATTGTGTACAAGGTTGTACAAGTGTGTACAAGGTTTTACAAGTGTGTACAAGGTTGTACAATTGTGTACAAGACTGTACAAGTGTGTACAAAGTTGTGCAAGTGTGTACAAGGTTGTACAAGTGTGTACAAGGTTGTACAATTGTGTACAAGGTTGTACAAGTGTGTACAAGGTTGTACAAGTGTGTACAAGGGTGTACAATCGTGTACAAGGATGTACAAGTTTGTACAAGATTGTACAAGTGTGTACTGGGTTGTACAAGTGTGTACAAGATTGTATAAGTTTGTACAAGGTTGTACAAGTGTGTACAAGGGTGTACAAGTGTGTACAAATGTGTACAAGTGTGTTCAGGGGTGTACAAGTTTGTACAAGGGTGTACAAGTTTTACAAGGTTGTACAAGTGTGTACAAGGTTGTACAAGTTGTGTACTGGGTTGTACAAGTGTGTACAAGATTGTATAAGTTTGTACAAGGTTGTACAAGTGTGTACAAGGGTGTACAAGTGTGTACAAATGTGTACAAGTGTAAACAGGGGTGTACAAGTTTGTACAAGGGTGTACAAGTTTTACAAGGTTGTACAAGTGTGTACAATGTTGTACAAGTTGTGTACAAGGTTGTACATGTGTGTACAAGGGTGTACAAGTGTGTACAAGGTTGTACAAGTGTGTACAAGCTTGTACAAGTGTGTACAAGGGTGTACAAGTGTGTACAAGATTGTACAAGTTTTTACAAGGTTGTACAAACGTGTACAAGGGTGTAAAATCGTGTACAAGGATGTACAAGTTTGTACAAGTTTGTACAAGGTTGTACAAGTGTGTACAAGGATGTACAAGTTTGTACAAGGGTGTACAAGTGTGTACGATAAGTAAAAGTGTGTACAAGGGTGTACAAGGTTGTACAAGTGTGTACAAGGTTGTACAATTGTGTACAAGGCTGTACAAGTGTGTACAAGGTTGTACAATTGTGTACAAGGCTGTACAAGTGTGTACAAGATTGTACAAGTGTGTACAAGGTTGTACAAGTGTGTACAAGGATGTACAAGTTTGTACAAGGGTGTACAAGTGTGTACGATGTGTAAAAGTTTGTACAAGGGTGTACAAGTCTGTACAAGTGTGTACAAGGTTGTACAATTGTGTACAAGGCTGTACAAGTGTGTACAAGGTTGTACAATTTTGTACAAGGCTGTACAAGTGTGTACAAGGTTGTACAAGTGTGTACAAGGCTGTACAATTGTGTACAAGGTTGTACAAGTGTGTACAAGGTTGTACAAGTGTGTACAAGGTTGTACAATTGTGTACAAGGCTGTACAAGTGTGTACAAGGTTGTACAAGTGTGTACAAGGTTGTACAAGTGTGTATAAGGTTGTACAAGTGTGTACAAGGTTGTACAAGTGTGTACAAGGTTGTACAATTGTGTTTCAGGTTGTACAAGTGTGTACAAGGTTGTACAAGTGTGTACAAGGGTGAACAATCGTGTACAAGGATGTACAAGTTTGTACAAGTTTGTACAAGGTTGTACAAGTGTGTACATGGATGTACAAGTTTGTACAAGGGTGCACAAGTGTGTACAAGGGTGTACAATCGTGTACAAGCTTGTACAAGTGTGTACAAGGGTGTACAGGTTTGTACAAGGTTGTACAAGGTTGTACAAGTGTGTACAAGGGTGTACAAATGTGTACAAGGATGTAAAAGTTTGTACAAGTGTGTACAAGTTTGTACAAGGTTGTACAAGTGTGTACAAGGTTTTACAATTGTGTACAAGGTTGTACAAGTTTGTACAAGGGAGTACAAGTTTGTACAAGATTGTACAAGTGTGTACTGGGCTGTACAAGTGTGTACAAGATTGTATAAGTTTGTACAAGGTTGTACAAGTGTGTACAAGGGTGTACAAGTGTGTACAAATGTGTACAAGTTTTACAAGGTTGTACAAGTGTGTACAAGGTTGTACAAGTTGTGTACAAGGTTGTACATGTGTGTACAAGGGTGTACAAGTTTTTACAAGGCTCTACAAGTGTGTACAAGGTTGTACAAGGCTGTACAAGTGTGTACAAGGTTGTACAAGGTTGTACAAGTGTGTACAAAGGTGTACAAGTTTTTACGAGGATGTACAAGTGTGTACAAGGTTGTACAAGTGTGTACAAGGCTGTACAATTGTGTACAAGGTTGTACAAGTGTGTACAAGGTTGTACAAGTGTGTACAAGGTTGTACAATTGTGTACAAGGCTGTACAAGTGTGTACAAGGTTGTACAAGTGTGTACAAGGCTGTACAATTGTGTACAAGGTTGTACAAGTGTGTACAAGGTTGTACAAGTGTGTACAAGGTTGTACAATTGTGTACAAGGCTGTACAAGTGTGTTCAAGGTTGTACAAGTGTGTACAAGGTTGTACAAGTGTGTACAAGGTTGTACAATTGTGTACAAGGTTGTACAAGTGTGTACAAGGTTGTACAAGTGTGTACAAGGTTGTACAAGTGTGTACAAGGTTGTACAAGTGTGTACAAGGTTGTACAAGTGTGTACAAGGTTGTACAAGTGTGTACAAGGTTGTACAAGTGTGTACAAGGTTGTACAAGTGTGTACAAGGTTGTACAAGTGTGTACAAGCTTGTACAAGTGTGTACAAGCTTGTACAAGTGTGTACAAGCTTGTACAAGTGTGTACAAGGGTGTACAAGTGTGTACAAGGTTGTACAAGTTTTTACAAGGTTGTACAAGTGTGTACAAGGGTGTAAAATCGTGTACAAGGATGTACAAGTTTGTACAAGTTTGTACAAGGTTGTACAAGTGTGTATAAGGATGTACAAGTTTGTACAAGGGTGTACAAGTGTGTACGATAAGTAAAAGTGTGTACAAGGGTGTACAAGGTTGTACAAGTGTGTACAAGGTTTTACAATTGTGTACAAGGCTGTACAAGTGTGTACAAGGTTGTACAATTGTGTACAAGGCTGTACAAGTGTGTACAAGGTTGTACAAGTGTGTACAAGGTTGTACAAGTGTGTACAAGGTTGTACAAGTGTGTACAAGGTTGTACAATTGTGTAAAAGGTTGTACAAGTGTGTAAAAGGTTGTACAAGTGTGTACAAGGTTGTACAAGTGTGTACAAGGTTGTACAAGTGTGTACAAGGTTGTACAAGTGTGTACAAGGTTGTACAATTGTGTTTCAGGTTGTACAAGTGTGTACAAGGTTGTACAAGTGTGTACAAGGGTGAACAATCGTGTACAAGGATGTACAAGTTTGTACAAGTTTGTACAAGGTTGTACAAGTGTGTACATGGATGTACAAGTTTGTACAAGGGTGCACAAGTGTGTACAAGGGTGTACAATCGTGTACAAGCTTGTACAAGTGTGTACAAGGGTGTACAGGTTTGTACAAGGTTGTACAAGGTTGTACAAGTGTGTACAAGGGTGTACAAATGTGTACAAGGATGTAAAAGTTTGTACAAGTGTGTACAAGTTTGTACAAGGTTGTACAAGTGTGTACAAGGTTTTACAATTGTGTACAAGGTTGTACAAGTTTGTACAAGGGAGTACAAGTTTGTACAAGATTGTACAAGTGTGTACTGGGCTGTACAAGTGTGTACAAGATTGTATAAGTTTGTACAAGGTTGTACAAGTGTGTACAAGGGTGTACAAGTGTGTACAAATGTGTACAAGTTTTACAAGGTTGTACAAGTGTGTACAAGGTTGTACAAGTTGTGTACAAGGTTGTACATGTGTGTACAAGGGTGTACAAGTTTTTACAAGGCTCTACAAGTGTGTACAAGGTTGTACAAGGCTGTACAAGTGTGTACAAGGTTGTACAAGGTTGTACAAGTGTGTACAAAGGTGTACAAGTTTTTACGAGGATGTACAAGTGTGTACAAGGTTGTACAAGTGTGTACAAGGCTGTACAATTGTGTACAAGGTTGTACAAGTGTGTACAAGGTTGTACAAGTGTGTACAAGGTTGTACAATTGTGTACAAGGCTGTACAAGTGTGTACAAGGTTGTACAAGTGTGTACAAGGCTGTACAATTGTGTACAAGGTTGTACAAGTGTGTACAAGGTTGTACAAGTGTGTACAAGGTTGTACAATTGTGTACAAGGCTGTACAAGTGTGTTCAAGGTTGTACAAGTGTGTACAAGGTTGTACAAGTGTGTACAAGGTTGTACAATTGTGTACAAGGTTGTACAAGTGTGTACAAGGTTGTACAAGTGTGTACAAGGTTGTACAAGTGTGTACAAGGTTGTACAAGTGTGTACAAGGTTGTACAAGTGTGTACAAGGTTGTACAAGTGTGTACAAGGTTGTACAAGTGTGTACAAGGTTGTACAAGTGTGTACAAGGTTGTACAAGTGTGTACAAGCTTGTACAAGTGTGTACAAGCTTGTACAAGTGTGTACAAGCTTGTACAAGTGTGTACAAGGGTGTACAAGTGTGTACAAGGTTGTACAAGTTTTTACAAGGTTGTACAAGTGTGTACAAGGGTGTAAAATCGTGTACAAGGATGTACAAGTTTGTACAAGTTTGTACAAGGTTGTACAAGTGTGTATAAGGATGTACAAGTTTGTACAAGGGTGTACAAGTGTGTACGATAAGTAAAAGTGTGTACAAGGGTGTACAAGGTTGTACAAGTGTGTACAAGGTTTTACAATTGTGTACAAGGCTGTACAAGTGTGTACAAGGTTGTACAATTGTGTACAAGGCTGTACAAGTGTGTACAAGGTTGTACAAGTGTGTACAAGGTTGTACAAGTGTGTACAAGGTTGTACAAGTGTGTACAAGGTTGTACAATTGTGTAAAAGGTTGTACAAGTGTGTAAAAGGTTGTACAAGTGTGTACAAGGTTGTACAAGTGTGTACAAGGTTGTACAAGTGTGTACAAGGTTGTACAAGTGTGTACAAGGTTGTACAAGTGTGTAAAATGTTGTACAAGTGTGTACAAGGTTGTACAAGTGTGTACAAGGTTGTACAAGTGTGTACAACCTTGTACAAGTGTGTACAAGCTTGTACAAGTGTGTACAAGCTTGTACAAGTGTGTACAAGGGTGTACAAGTGTGTACAAGGGTGTACAAGTGTGTACAAGGTTGTACAAGTTTTTACAAGGTTGTACAAGTGTGTACAAGGGTGTAAAATCGTGTACAAGGATGTACAAGTTTGTACAAGTTTGTACAAGGTTGTACAAGTGTGTACAAGGATGTACAAGTTTGTACAAGGTTGTACAAGTGTGTACGATAAGTAAAAGTGTGTACAAGGGTGTACAAGGTTGTACAAGTGTGTACAAGGTTTTACAATTGTGTACAAGGCTGTACAAGTGTGTACAAGGTTGTACAATTGTGTACAAGGCTGTACAAGTGTGTACAAGGTTGTACAAGTGTGTACAAGGTTGTACAAGTGTGTACAAGGTTGTACAAGTGTGTACAAGGTTGTACAAGTGTGTACAAGGTTGTACAAGTGTGTACAAGGTTGTACAAGTGTGTACAAGGTTGTACAAGTGTGTACAAGGTTGTACAAGTTTGTACAAGGTTGTACAAGTGTGTACATGGTTGTACAAGTGTGTACAAGCTTGTACAAGTGTGTACAAGGGTGTACAAGTGTGTACAAGGTTGTACAAGTTTTTACAAGGTTGTACAAGTGTGTACAAGGGTGTAAAATCGTGTACAAGGATGTACAAGTTTGTACAAGGTTGTACAAGTGTGTACAAGGATGTACAAGTTTGTACAAGGGTGTACAAGTGTGTACGATAAGTAAAAGTGTGTACAAGGGTGTACAAGGTTGTACAAGTGTGTACAAGGTTGTACAATTGTGTACAAGGCTGTACAAGTGTGTACAAGGTTGTACAATTGTGTACAAGGCTGTACAAGTGTGTAAAAGGTTGTACAAGTGTGTACAAGGTTGTACAAGTGTGTACAAGGTTGTACAAGTGTGTACAAGGTTGTACAAGTGTGTACAAGGTTGTATAAGTGTGTACGAGGTTGTACAATTGTGTACAAGGTAGTACAAGTGTGTACAAGTATGTACAATTGTGTACAAGGCTGTACAAGTGTGTACAAGGTTGTACAAGGTTGTACAAGTGTGTACAAGGGTGTACAAGTTTTTACAAGGTTGTACAAGTGTGTACAAGGTTGTACAAGTGTGTACAAGGCTGTACAATTGTGTACAAGGTTGTACAAGTGTGTACAAGGTTGTACAAGTGTGTACAAGGTTGTACAATTAAGTACAAGGCTGTACAAGTTTGTACAAGGTTGTACAAGTGTGTACAAGGCTGTACAATTGTGTACAAGGTTGTACAAGTGTGTACAAGGTTGTACAAGTGTGTACAAGGTTGTACAATTGTGTACAAGACTGTACAAGTGTGTACAAAGTTGTGCAAGTGTAAACAAGGTTGTACAAGTGTGTACAAGGTTGTACAATTGTGTACAAGGTTGTACAAGTGTGTACAAGGTTGTACAAGTGTGTACAAGGGTGTACAATCGTGTACAAGGATGTACAAGTTTGTACAAGATTGTACAAGTGTGTACTGGGTTGTACAAGTGTGTACAAGATTGTATAAGTTTGTACAAGGTTGTACAAGTGTGTACAAGGGTGTACAAGTGTGTACAAATGTGTACAAGTGTGTACAGGGGTGTACAAGTTTGTACAAGGGTGTACAAGTTTTACAAGGTTGTACAAGTGTGTACAAGGTTGTACAAGTTGTGTACTGGGTTGTACAAGTGTGTACAAGATTGTATAAGTTTGTACAAGGTTGTACAAGTGTGTACAAGGGTGTACAAGTGTGTACAAATGTGTACAAGTGTGTACAGGGGTGTACAAGTTTGTACAAGGGTGTACAAGTTTTACAAGGTTGTACAAGTGTGTACAAGGTTGTACAAGTTGTGTACAAGGTTGTACATGTGTGTACAAGGGTGTACAAGTGTGTACAAGGTTGTACAAGTGTGTACAAGCTTGGACAAGTGTGTACAAGGGTGTACAAGTGTGTACAAGGTTGTACAAGTTTTTACAAGGTTGTACAAGTGTGTACAAGGGTGTAAAATCGTGTACAAGGATGTACAAGTTTGTACAAGTTTGTACAAGGTTGTACAAGTGTGTACAAGGATGTACAAGTTTGTACAAGGGTGTACAAGTGTGTACGATAAGTAAAAGTGTGTACAAGTGTGTACAAGGTTGTACAATTGTGTACAAGGCTGTACAAGTGTGTACAAGGATGTACAAGTTTGTACAAGGGTGTACAAGTGTGTACGATGTGTAAAAGTTTGTACAAGGGTGTACAAGGTTGTACAAGTGTGTACAAGGTTGTACAATTGTGTACAAGGCTGTACAAGTGTGTACAAGGTTGTACAATTTTGTACAAGGCTGTACAAGTGTGTACAAGGTTGTACAAGTGTGTACAATGCTGTACAAGTGTGTACAATGCTGTACAATTGTGTACAAGGTTGTACAAGTGTGTACAAGGTTGTACAAGTGTGTACAAGGTTGTACAATTGTGTACAAGGCTGTACAAGTGTGTACAAGGTTGTACAAGTGTGTACAAGGTTGTACAAGTGTGTACAAGGTTGTACAAGTGTGTACAAGGTTGTACAAGTGTGTACAAGGTTGTACAATTGTGTTTTTTAAATTGTACAAGTGTGTACAAGGTTGTACAAGTGTGTACAAGGGTGAACAATCGTGTACAAGGATGTACAAGTTTGTACAAGTTTGTACAAGTTTGTACAAGGTTGTACAAGTGTGTACAAGGATGTACAAGTTTGTACAAGGGTGCACAAGTGTGTACAAGGGTGTACAATCGTGTACAAGCTTGTACAAGTGTGTACAAGGGTGTACAGGTTTGTACAAGGTTGTACAAGGTTGTACAAGTGTGTACAAGGGTGTACAAATGTGTACAAGGATGTAAAAGTTTGTACAAGTGTGTACAAGTTTGTACAAGGTTGTACAAGTGTGTACAAGGTTTTACAATTGTGTACAAGGTTGTACAAGTTTGTACAAGGGAGTACAAGTTTGTACAAGATTGTACAAGTGTGTACTGGGTTGTACAAGTGTGTACAAGATTGTATAAGTTTGTACAAGGTTGTACAAGTGTGTACAAGGGTGTACAAGTGTGTACAAATGTGTACAAGTTTTACAAGGTTGTACAAGTGTGTACAAGGTTGTACAAGTTGTGTACAAGGTTGTACATGTGTGTACAAGGGTGTACAAGTTTTTACAAGGCTCTACAAGTGTGTACAAGGTTGTACAAGGCTGTACAAGTGTGTACAAGGTTGTACAAGGTTGTACAAGTGTGTACAAAGGTGTACAAGTTTTTACGAGGATGTACAAGTGTGTACAAGGTTGTACAAGTATGTACAAGGCTGTACAATTGTGTACAAGGTTGTACAAGTGTGTACAAGGTTGTACAAGTGTGTACAAGGTTGTACAATTGTGTACAAGGCTGTACAAGTGTGTACAAGGTTGTACAAGTGTGTACAAGGCTGTACAATTGTGTACAAGGTTGTACAAGTGTGTACAAGGTTGTACAAGTGTGTACAAGGTTGTACAATTGTGTACAAGGCTGTACAAGTGTGTTCAAGGTTGTACAAGTGTGTAGAAGGTTGTACAAGTGTGTACAAGGTTGTACAATTGTGTACAAGGTTGTACAATTGTGTACAAGGTTGTACAAGTGTGTACAAGGTTGTACAAGTGTGTACAAGGTTGTACAATTGTGTACAAGGTTGTACAATTGTGTACAAGGTTGTACAAGTGTGTACAAGGTTGTACAAGTGTGTACAAGGTTGTACAAGTGTGTACAAGGTTGTACAAGTGTGTACAAGGTTGTACAAGTGTGTACAAGGTTGTACAAGTGTGTACAAGGTTGTACAAGTGTGTACAAGGTTGTACAAGTGTGTACAAGGTTGTACAAGTGTGTACAAGCTTGTACAAGTGTGTAAAAGGGTGTAAAATCGTGTACAAGGATGTACAAGTTTGTACAAGTTTGTACAAGGTTGTACAAGTGTGTATAAGGATGTACAAGTTTGTACAAGAATGTACAAGTGTGTACGATAAGTAAAATTGTGTACAAGGGTGTACAAGGTTGTACAAGTGTGTACAAGGTTTTACAATTGTGTACAAGGCTGTACAAGTGTGTACAAGGTTGTACAATTGTGTACTAGGCTGTACAAGTGTGTACAAGGTTGTACAAGTGTGTACAAGGTTGTACAAGTGTGTACAAGGTTGTACAAGTGTGTACAAGGTTGTACAAGTGTGTACAAGGTTGTACAAGTGTGTACAAGGTTGTACAAGTATGTACAAGGTTGTACAAGTGTGTACAAGGTTGTACAAGTGTGTACAAGGTTGTACAAGTGTGTACAAGGTCGTACAAGTGTGTACAAGGTTGTACAAGTGTGTACAAGGTTGTACAAGTGTGTACAAGGTTGTACAAGTGTGTACAAGGTTGTACAAGTGTGTACAAGCTTGTACAAGTGTGTACAAGCTTGTACAAGTGTGTACAAGGATGTACAAGTTTGTACAAGGGTGTACAAGTGTGTACGATAAGTAAAAGTATGTACAAGGGTGTACAAGGTTGTACAAGTGTGTACAAGGTTGTACAATTGTGTACAAGGCTGTACAAGTGTGTACAAGGTTGTACAATTGTGTACAAGGCTGTACAAGTGTGTACAGCCTTGTACAAAGGTACAACTTGGGTGTTCAAAGGTACACAGGGGTGTACAAGTTTGTACAAGGGTGTACAAGTTTTACAAGGTTGTACAAGTGTGTACAAGGTTGTACAAGTTGTGTACTGGGTTGTACAAGTGTGTACAAGATTGTATAAGTTTGTACAAGGTTGTACAAGTGTGTACAAGGGTGTACAAGTGTGTACAAATGTGTACAAGTGTGTACAGGGGTGTACAAGTGTGTACAAGGTTGTACAGGTTGTGTACAAGGTTGTACATGTGTGTACAAGGGTGTACAAGTGTGTACAAGGTTGTACAAGTGTGTACAAGCTTGTACAAGTGTGTACAAGGGTGTACAAGTGTGTACAAGGTTGTACAAGTTTTTACAAGGTTGTACAAGTGTGTACAAGGGTGTAAAATCGTGTACAAGGATGTACAAGTTTGTACAAG
This sequence comes from Macrosteles quadrilineatus, assembly GCF_028750875.1. Taxonomy (NCBI): domain Eukaryota; kingdom Metazoa; phylum Arthropoda; class Insecta; order Hemiptera; family Cicadellidae; genus Macrosteles; species Macrosteles quadrilineatus. The sequence goes on along the minus strand of NW_026543009.1, from coordinate 28,784 downwards.
TTTGTACAAGGTTGTACAAGTGTGTACAAGGATGTACAAGTTTGTACAAGGGTGTACAAGTGTGTACGATAAGTAAAAGTGTGTACAAGGGTGTACAAGGTTGTACAAGTGTGTACAAGGTTGTACAATTGTGTACAAGGCTGTACAAGTGTGTACAAGGTTGTACAATTGTGTACAAGGCTGTACAAGTGTGTACAAGATTGTACAAGTGTGTACAAGGTTGTACAAGTGTGTACAAGGTTGTACAAGTGTGTACAAGGTTGTACAAGTGTGTACAAGGTTGTACAAGTGTGTACAAGGTTGTTCAAGTGTGTACGAGGTTGTACAATTGTGTACGAGGTTGTACAAGTGTGTACAAGGTGTACGAGGTGTGTACAGGGGTGTACAAGTTTGTACAAGGGTGTACAAGTTTTACAAGGTTGTACAAGTGTGTAAAAGGTTGTACAAGTGTGTACAAGGTTGTACAAGTGTGTACAAGGTTGTACAAGTGTGTACAAGGTTGTACAAGTGTGTACAAGGTTGTACAAGTGTGTACAAGGTTGTACAAGTGTGTACAAGGTTGTACAAGTGTGTACGAGGTTGTACAATTGTGTACGAGGTTGTACAATTGTGTACGAGGTTGTACAATTGTGTACAAGGCTGTACAAGTGTGTACAAGGTTGTACAATTGTGTACAAGGCTGTACAAGTGTGTACAAGGTTGTACAAGGTTGTACAAGTGTGTACAAGGGTGTACAAGTTTTTACAAGGTTGTACAAGTGTGTACAAGGTTGTACAAGTGTGTACAAGGCTGTACAATTGTGTACAAGGTTGTACAAGTGTGTACAAGGTTGTACAAGTGTGTACAAGGTTGTACAATTGTGTACAAGGCTGTACAAGTGTGTACAAGGTTGTACAAGTGTGTATAAGGCTGTACAATTGTGTACAAGGTTGTACAAGTGTGTACAAGGTTGTACAAGTGTGTACAAGGTTGTACAATTGTGTACAAGGCTGTACAAGTGTGTACAAGGTTGTACAAGTGTGTACAAGGCTGTACAATTGTGTACAAGGTTGTACAAGTGTGTACAAGGTTGTACAAGTGTGTACAAGGTTGTACAATTGTGTACAAGGCTGTACAAGTGTGTTCAAGGTTGTACAAGTGTGTACAAGGTTGTACAAGTGTGTACAAGGTTGTACAATTGTGTACAAGGTTGTACAAGTGTGTACAAGGTTGTACAAGTGTGTACAAGGTTTTACAAGTGTGTACAAGGTTGTACAATTGTGTACAAGATTGTACAAGTGTGTACAAGGTTGTACAAGTGTGTACAAGGTTGTACAAGTGTGTACAAGGTTGTACAAGTGTGTACAAGGTTGTACAAGTGTGTACAAGGTTGTACAAGTGTGTACAAGGTTGTACAAGTGTGTACAAGGTTGTACAAGTGTGTACAAGCTTGTACAAGTGTGTACAAGCTTGTACAAGTGTGTACAAGGTTGTACAAGTGTGTACAAGGTTGTACAAGTGTGTACAAGGTTGTACAAGTGTGTACAAAGTTGTACAAGTGTGTACGAGGTTGTACAATTGTGTACAAGGTTGTACAAGTGTGTACAAGGTTGTACAATTGTGTACAAGGCTGTACAAGTGTGTACAAGGTTGTACAAGGTTGTACAAGTGTGTACAAGGGTGTACAAGTTTTTACAAGGTTGTACAAGTGTGTACAAGGTTGTACAAGTGTGTACAAGGCTGTACAATTGTGTACAAGGTTGTACAAGTGTGTACAAGGTTGTACAAGTGTGTACAAGGTTGTACAATTGTGTACAAGGCTGTACAAGTGTGTACAAGGTTGTACAAGTGTGTACAAGGCTGTACAATTGTGTACAAGGTTGTACAAGTGTGTACAAGGTTGTACAAGTGTGTACAAGGTTGTACAATTGTGTACAAGACTGTACAAGTGTGTACAAAGTTGTGCAAGTGTGTACAAGGTTGTACAAGTGTGTACAAGGTTGTACAATTGTGTACAAGGTTGTACAAGTGTGTACAAGGTTGTACAATTGTGTACAAGGTTGTACAAGTGTGTACAAGGTTGTACAAGTGTGTACAAGGGTGTACAATCGTGTACAAGGATGTACAAGTTTGTACAAGATTGTACAAGTGTGTACTGGGTTGTACAAGTGTGTACAAGATTGTATAAGTTTGTACAAGGTTGTACAAGTGTGTACAAGGGTGTACAAGTGTGTACAAATGTGTACAAGTGTGTACAGGGGTGTAAAAGTTTGTACAAGGGTGTACAAGTTTTACAAGGTTGTACAAGTGTGTACAAGGTTGTACAAGTTGTGTACTGGGTTGTACAAGTGTGTACAAGATTGTATAGGTTTGTACAAGGTTGTACAAGTGTGTATAAGGGTGTACAAGTGTGTACAAATGTGTACAAGTGTGTACAGGGGTGTACAAGTTTGTACAAGGGTGTACAAGTTTTACAAGGTTGTACAAGTGTGTACAAGGTTGTACAAGTTGTGTACAAGGTTATACATGTGTGTACAAGGGTGTACAAGTGTGTACAAGGTTGTACAAGTGTGTACAAGCTTGTACAAGTGTGTACAAGGGTGTACAAGTGTGTACAAGGTTGTACAAGTTTTTACAAGGTTGTACAAGTGTATACAAGGGTGTAAAATCGTGTACAAGGATGTAAAAGTTTGTACAAGTTTGTACAAGGTTGTACAAGTGTGTACAAGGATGTACAAGTTTGTACAAGGGTGTACAAGTGTGTACGATAAGTAAAAGTGTGTACAAGGGTGTACAAGGTTGTACAAGTGTGTACAAGGTTGTACAATTGTGTACAAGGCTGTACAAGTGTGTACAAGGTTGTACAATTGTGTACAAGGCTGTACAAGTGTGTACAAGATTGTACAAGTGTGTACAAGGTTGTACAAGTGTGTACAAGGATGTACAAGTTTGTACAAGGGTGTACAAGTGTGTACGATGTGTAAAAGTTTGTACAAGGGTGTACAAGGTTGTACAAGTGTGTACAAGGCTGTACAAGTGTGTACAAGATTGTACAAGTGTGTACAAGGTTGTACAAGTTTGTACAAGGATGTACAAGTTTGTACAAGGGTGTACAAGTGTGTACGATGTGTAAAAGTTTGTACAAGGGTGTACAAGGTTGTACAAGTGTGTACAAGGTTGTACAATTGTGTACAAGGCTGTACAAGTGTGTACAAGGTTGTACAATTTTGTACAAGGCTGTACAAGTGTGTACAAGGTTGTACAAGTGTGTACAAGGCTGTACAATTGTGTACAAGGTTGTACAAGTGTGTACAAGGTTGTACAAGTGTGTACAAGGTTGTACAATTGTGTACAAGGCTGTACAAGTGTGTACAAGGTTGTACAAGTGTGTACAAGGTTGTACAAGTGTGTACAAGGTTGTACAAGTGTGTACAAGGTTGTACAATTGTGTATCAGGTTGTACAAGTGTGTACAAGGTTGTACAAGTGTGTACAAGGGTGTACAATCGTGTACAAGGATGTACAAGTTTGTACAAGTTTGTACAAGTTTGTACAAGTTTGTACAAGTTTGTACAAGTTTGTACAAGTTTGTACAAGTTTGTACAAGTTTGTACAAGGTTGTACAAGTGTGTACAAGGATGTACAAGTTTGTACAAGGGTGCACAAGTGTGTACAAGGCTGTACAATCGTGTACAAGCTTGTACAAGTGTGTACAAGGGTGTACAGGTTTGTACAAGGTTGAACAAGGTTGTACAAGTGTGTACAAGGGTGTACAAATGTGTACAAGGATGTAAAAGTTTGTACAAGTGTGTACAAGTTTGTACAAGGTTGTACAAGTGTGTACAAGGTTTTACAATTGTGTACAAGGTTGTACAAGTGTGTACAAGGTTGTACAAGTGTGTACAAGGTTGTACAAGTGTGTACAACTTGTACAAGTGTGTACAAGCTTGTACAAGTGTGTACAAGGTTGTACAAGTTTGTACAAGGTTGTACAAGTGTGTACAAGTTTGTACAAGGTTGTACAAATGTGTACGATAAGTAAAAGTGTGTACAAAGGTGTACAAGGTTGTACAAGTGTGTACAAGGTTGTACAATTGTGTACAAGGCTGTACAAGTGTGTACAAGGTTGTACAATTGTGTACAAGGCTGTACAAGTGTGTACAAGATTGTACAAGTGTGTACAAGGTTGTACAAGTGTGTACAAGGATGTACAAGTTTGTACAAGGGTGTACAAGTGTGTACGATGTGTAAAAGTTTGTACAAGGGTGTACAAGGTTGTACAAGTGTGTACAAGGTTGTACAATTGTGTACAAGGCTGTACAAGTGTGTACAAGGTTGTACAATTTTGTACAAGGCTGTACAAGTGTGTACAAGTCTGTACAAGTGTGTACAAGGCTGTACAATTGTGTACAAGGTTGTACAAGTGTGTACAAGGTTGTACAAGTTTGTACAAGGGTGTACAAGTGTGTACGATGTGTAAAAGTTTGTACAAGGGTGTACAAGGTTGTACAAGTGTGTACAAGGTTGTACAATTGTGTACAAGGCTGTACAAGTGTGTACAAGGTTGTACAAGTGTGTACAAGGCTGTACAATTGTGTACAAGGTTGTACAAGTGTGTACAAGGTTGTACAAGTGTGTACAAGGTTGTACAATTGTGTACAAGGCTGTACAAGTGTGTACAAGGTTGTACAAGTGTGTACAAGGTTGTACAAGTGTGTACAAGGTTGTACAAGTGTGTACAAGGTTGTACAAGTGTGTACAAGGTTGTACAAGTGTGTACAAGGTTGTACAATTGTGTATCAGGTTGTACAAGTGTGTACAAGGTTTTACAAGTGTGTACAAGGGTGTACAATCGTGTACAAGGATGTACAAGTTTGTACAAGTTTGTACAAGTTTGTACAAGTTTGTACAAGGTTGTACAAGTGTGTACAAGGATGTACAAGTTTGTACAAGGGTGCACAAGTGTGTACAAGGGTGTACAATCGTGTACAAGCTTGTACAAGTGTGTACAAGGGTGTACAGGTTTGTACAAGGTTGTACAAGGTTGTACAAGTGTGTACAAGGGTGTACAAATGTGTACAAGGATGTAAAAGTTTGTACAAGGTTGTACAAGTGTGTACAAGGTTGTACAAGGCTGTACAAGTGTGTACAAGGTTGTACAAGGTTGTACAAGTGTGTACAAGGGTGTACAAGTTTTTACGAGGATGTACAAGTGTGTACAAGGTTGTACAAGTGTGTACAAGGCTGTACAATTGTGTACAAGGTTGTACAAGTGTGTACAAGGTTGTACAAGTGTGTACAAGGTTGTACAATTGTGTACAAGGCTGTACAAGTGTGTACAAGGTTGTACAAGTGTGTACAAGGCTGTACAATTGTGTACAAGGTTGTACAAGTGTGTACAAGGTTGTACAAGTGTGTACAAGGTTGTACAATTGTGTACAAGGCTGTACAAGTGTGTTCAAGGTTGTACAAGTGTGTACAAGGTTGTACAAGTGTGTACAAGGTTGTACAATTGTGTACAAGGTTGTACAAGTGTGTACAAGGTTGTACAAGTGTGTACAAGGTTTTACAAGTGTGTACAAGGTTGTACAATTGTGTACAAGATTGTACAAGTGTGTACAAGGTTGTACAAGTGTGTACAAGGTTGTACAAGTGTGTACAAGGTTGTACAAGTGTGTACAAGGTTGTACAAGTGTGTACAAGGTTGTACAAGTGTGTACAAGGTTGTACAAGTGTGTACAAGGTTGTACAAGTGTGTACAAGGTTGTACAAGTGTGTACAAGCTTGTACAAGTGTGTACAAGGGTGTACAAGTGTGTACAAGGTTGTACAAGTTTTTACAAGGTTTTACAAGTGTGTACAAGGGTGTAAAATCGTGTACAAGGATGTACAAGTTTGTACAAGTTTGTACAAGGTTGTACAAGTGTGTACAAGGATGTACAAGTTTTTACAAGGGTGTACAAGTGTGTACGATAAGCAAAAGTGTGTACAAGAGTGTACAAGGTTGTACAAGTGTGTACAAGGTTGTACAATTGTGTACAAGGCTGTACAAGTGTGTACAAGGTTGTACAATTGTGTACAAGGCTGTACAAGTGTGTAAAAGGTTGTACAAGTGTGTACAAGGTTGTACAAGTGTGTACAAGGTTGTACAAGTGTGTACAAGGTTGTACAAGTGTGTACAAGGTTGTACAAGTGTGTACAAAGTTGTACAAGTGTGTACGAGGTTGTACAATTGTGTACAAGGTTGTACAAGTGTGTACAAGGTTGTACAATTGTGTACAAGGCTGTACAAGTGTGTACAAGGTTGTACAAGGTTGTACAAGTGTGTACAAGGGTGTACAAGTTTTTACAAGGTTGTACAAGTGTGTACAAGGTTGTACAAGTGTGTACAAGGCTGTACAATTGTGTACAAGGTTGTACAAGTGTGTACAAGGTTGTACAAGTGTGTACAAGGTTGTACAATTGTGTACAAGGCTGTACAAGTGTGTACAAGGTTGTACAAGTGTGTACAAGGCTGTACAATTGTGTACAAGGTTGTACAAGTGTGTACAAGGTTGTACAAGTGTGTACAAGGTTGTACAATTGTGTACAAGACTGTACAAGTGTGTACAAAGTTGTGCAAGTGTGTACAAGGTTGTACAAGTGTGTACAAGGTTGTACAATTGTGTACAAGGTTGTACAAGTGTGTACAAGGTTGTACAATTGTGTACAAGGTTGTACAAGTGTGTACAAGGTTGTACAAGTGTGTACAAGGGTGTACAATCGTGTACAAGGATGTACAAGTTTGTACAAGATTGTACAAGTGTGTACTGGGTTGTACAAGTGTGTACAAGATTGTATAAGTTTGTACAAGGTTGTACAAGTGTGTACAAGGGTGTACAAGTGTGTACAAATGTGTACAAGTGTGTACAGGGGTGTAAAAGTTTGTACAAGGGTGTACAAGTTTTACAAGGTTGTACAAGTGTGTACAAGGTTGTACAAGTTGTGTACTGGGTTGTACAAGTGTGTACAAGATTGTATAGGTTTGTACAAGGTTGTACAAGTGTGTATAAGGGTGTACAAGTGTGTACAAATGTGTACAAGTGTGTACAGGGGTGTACAAGTTTGTACAAGGGTGTACAAGTTTTACAAGGTTGTACAAGTGTGTACAAGGTTGTACAAGTTGTGTACAAGGTTATACATGTGTGTACAAGGGTGTACAAGTGTGTACAAGGTTGTACAAGTGTGTACAAGCTTGTACAAGTGTGTACAAGGGTGTACAAGTGTGTACAAGGTTGTACAAGTTTTTACAAGGTTGTACAAGTGTGTACAAGGGTGTAAAATCGTGTACAAGGATGTAAAAGTTTGTACAAGTTTGTACAAGGTTGTACAAGTGTGTACAAGGATGTACAAGTTTGTACAAGGGTGTACAAGTGTGTACGATAAGTAAAAGTGTGTACAAGGGTGTACAAGGTTGTACAAGTGTGTACAAGGTTGTACAATTGTGTACAAGGCTGTACAAGTGTGTACAAGGTTGTACAATTGTGTACAAGGCTGTACAAGTGTGTACAAGATTGTACAAGTGTGTACAAGGTTGTACAAGTGTGTACAAGGATGTACAAGTTTGTACAAGGGTGTACAAGTGTGTACGATGTGTAAAAGTTTGTACAAGGGTGTACAAGGTTGTACAAGTGTGTACAAGGCTGTACAAGTGTGTACAAGATTGTACAAGTGTGTACAAGGTTGTACAAGTTTGTACAAGGATGTACAAGTTTGTACAAGGGTGTACAAGTGTGTACGATGTGTAAAAGTTTGTACAAGGGTGTACAAGGTTGTACAAGTGTGTACAAGGTTGTACAATTGTGTACAAGGCTGTACAAGTGTGTACAAGGTTGTACAATTTTGTACAAGGCTGTACAAGTGTGTACAAGGTTGTACAAGTGTGTACAAGGCTGTACAATTGTGTACAAGGTTGTACAAGTGTGTACAAGGTTGTACAAGTGTGTACAAGGTTGTACAATTGTGTACAAGGCTGTACAAGTGTGTACAAGGTTGTACAAGTGCGTACAAGGTTGTACAAGTGTGTACAAGGTTGTACAAGTGTGTACAAGGTTGTACAATTGTGTATCAGGTTGTACAAGTGTGTACAAGGTTGTACAAGTGTGTACAAGGGTGTACAATCGTGTACAAGGATGTACAAGTTTGTACAAGTTTGTACAAGTTTGTACAAGTTTGAACAAGTTTGTACAAGTTTGTACAAGGTTGTACAAGTGTGTACAAGGATGTACAAGTTTGTACAAGGGTGCACAAGTGTGTACAAGGCTGTACAATCGTGTACAAGCTTGTACAAGTGTGTACAAGGGTGTACAGGTTTGTACAAGGTTGAACAAGGTTGTACAAGTGTGTACAAGGGTGTACAAATGTGTACAAGGATGTAAAAGTTTGTACAAGTGTGTACAAGTTTGTACAAGGTTGTACAAGTGTGTACAAGGTTTTACAATTGTGTACAAGGTTGTACAAGTGTGTACAAGGTTGTTGTACAAGTGTGTACAAGGTTGTACAAGTGTGTACAACTTGTACAAGTGTGTACAAGCTTGTACAAGTGTGTACAAGGTTGTACAAGTTTGTACAAGGTTGTACAAGTGTGTACAAGTTTGTACAAGGTTGTACAAATGTGTACGATAAGTAAAAGTGTGTACAAAGGTGTACAAGGTTGTACAAGTGTGTACAAGGTTGTACAAGTGTGTACAAGGTTGTACAATTGTGTACAAGGCTGTACAAGTGTGTACAAGGTTGTACAATTGTGTACAAGGCTGTACAAGTGTGTACAAGATTGTACAAGTGTGTACAAGGTTGTACAAGTGTGTACAAGGATGTACAAGTTTGTACAAGGGTGTACAATTGTGTACGATGTGTAAAAGTTTGTACAAGGGTGTACAAGGTTGTACAAGTGTGTACAAGGTTGTACAATTGTGTACAAGGCTGTACAAGTGTGTACAAGGTTGTACAATTTTGTACAAGGCTGTACAAGTGTGTACAAGTCTGTACAAGTGTGTACAAGGCTGTACAATTGTGTACAAGGTTGTACAAGTGTGTACAAGGTTGTACAAGTTTGTACAAGGGTGTACAAGTGTGTACGATGTGTAAAAGTTTGTACAAGGGTGTACAAGGTTGTACAAGTGTGTACAAGGTTGTACAATTGTGTACAAGGCTGTACAAGTGTGTACAAGGTTGTACAAGTGTGTACAAGGTTGTACAAGTGTGTACAAGGTTGTACAAGTGTGTACAAGGTTGTACAAGTGTGTACAAGGTTGTACAAGTGTGTACAAGGTTGTACAATTGTGTATCAGGTTGTACAAGTGTGTACAAGGTTTTACAAGTGTGTACAAGGGTGTACAATCGTGTACAAGGATGTACAAGTTTGTACAAGTTTGTACAAGTTTGTACAAGTTTGTACAAGGTTGTACAAGTGTGTACAAGGATGTACAAGTTTGTACAAGGGTGCACAAGTGTGTACAAGGGTGTACAATCGTGTACAAGCTTGTACAAGTGTGTACAAGGGTGTACAGGTTTGTACAAGGTTGTACAAGGTTGTACAAGTGTGTACAAGGGTGTACAAATGTGTACAAGGATGTAAAAGTTTGTACAAGTTTGTACAAGTTTGTACAAGGTTGTACAAGTGTGTACAAGGTTTTACAATTGTGTACAAGGTTGTACAAGTGTGTACAAGGTTGTACAAGTGTGTACAAGGTTGTACAAGTGTGTACAACTTGTACAAGTGTGTACAAGCTTGTACAAGTGTGTACAAGGTTGTACAAGTTTGTACAAGGTTGTACAAGTGTGTACAAGTTTGTACAAGTGTGTACAAGTTTGTACAAGGTTGTACAAATGTGTACGATAAGTAAAAGTGTGTACAAGGGTGTACAAGGTTGTACAAGTGTGTACAAGGTTGTACAATTGTGTACAAGGCTGTACAAGTGTGTACAAGGCTGTACAAGTGTGTACAAGGTTGTACAATTGTGTACTAGGCTGTACAAGTGTGTACAAGATTGTACAAGTGTGTACAAGGTTGTACAAGTGTGTACAAGGATGTACAAGTTTGTACAAGGGTGTACAAGTGTGTACGATGTGTAAAAGTTTGTACAAGGGTGTACAAGGTTGTACAAGTGTGTACAAGGTTGTACAATTGTGTACAAGGCTGTACAAGTGTGTACAAGGTTGTACAATTTTGTACAAGGCTGTACAAGTGTGTACAAGGTTGTACAAGTGTGTACAAGGCTGTACAATTGTGTACAAGGTTGTACAAGTGTGTACAAGGTTGTACAAGTGTGTACAAGGTTGTACAATTGTGTACAAGGCTGTACAAGTGTGTACAAGGTTGTACAAGTGTGTACAAGGTTGTACAAGTGTGTACAAGGTTGTACAAGTGTGTACAAGGTTGTACAAGTGTGTACAAGGTTGTACAAGTGTGTACAAGGTTGTACAATTGTGTATCAGGTTGTACAAGTGTGTACAAGGTTGTACAAGTGTGTACAAGGGTGTACAATCGTGTACAAGGATGTACAAGTTTGTACAAGTTTGTACAAGTTTGTACAAGTTTGTACAAGTTTGTACAAGGTTGTACAAGTGTGTACAAGGATGTACAAGTTTGTACAAGGGTGCACAAGTGTGTACAAGGGTGTACAATCGTGTACAAGCTTGTACAAGTTTGTACAAGGGTGTACAGGTTTGTACAAGGTTGTACAAGGTTGTACAAGTGTGTACAAGAGTGTACAAATGTGTACAAGGATGTAAAAGTTTGTACAGGTGTGTACAAGTTTGTAAAAGGTTGTACAAGTGTGTACAAGGTTTTACAATTGTGTACAAGGTTGTACAAATGTGTACAAGGTTGTACAAGTGTGTACAAGGTTGTACAAGTGTGTACAAGGTTGTACAAGTGTGTACAACTTGTACAAGTGTGTACAAGCTTGTACAAGTGTGTACAAGGTTGTACAAGTTTGTACAAGGTTGTACAAGTGTGTACAAGTTTGTACAAGTGTGTACAAGTTTGTACAAGGTTGTACAAATGTGTACAAGGGTGTACAAAAGTGTACAAGGGTGCACAAGTTTGAACAAAGGTGTACAAGTGTATACAAGCTTGTACAAGTGTGTACAAGCATGTACAAGTGTGTACAAGGGTGTACAGGTTTGTACAAGGTTGTACAAGTGTGTACAAGGGTGTACAAGTGTGTACAAGGTTGTACAAGTGTGTACAAGCTTGTACAAGTGTGTACAAGGGTGTACAAGTGTGTACAAGGTTGTACAAGTGTGTACAAGCTTGTACAAGTGTGTACAAGGGTGTACAAGTGTGTACAAGGTTGAACAAGTTTTTACATGGTTGTACAAGTGTGTACAAGGTTGTACAAGGTTGTACAAGTGTGTACAAGGTTGTACAAGTGTGTACAAGGTTGTACAAGAGTGTACAAGGTTTTACAAGTGTGTACAAGGTTGTACAAGTGTGTACAAGGTTGTACAAGTGTGTACAAGGTTGTACAAGTGTGTACAAGGTTGTACAAGTGTGTACAAGGTTGTAGAAGTGTGTACAAGGTTGTACAAGTGTGTACAAGGGTGTACATGTGTGTACAAGGTTGTACAAGTTTTTACAAGGTTGTACAAGTGTGTACAAGGGTGTAAAATCGTGTACAAGGATGTACAAGTTTGTACAAGTTTGTACAAGGTTGTACAAGTGTGTACAAGAATGTACAAGTTTGTACAAGGGTGTACAAGTGTTTACGATAAGTAAAAGTGTGTACAAGGGTGTACAAGGTTGTACAAGTGTGTACAAGGTTGTACAATTGTGTACAAGGCTGTACAACTGTGTACAAGGTTGTACAATTGTGTACAAGGCTGTACAAGTGTGTACAAGGTTGTACAAGTGTGTACAAGGTTGTACAAGTGTGTACAAGGATGTACAAGTTTGTACAAGGGTGTACAAGTGTGTACGATGTGTAAAAGTTTGTACAAGGGTGTACAAGGTTGTACAAGTGTGTACAAGGTTGTACAAGTGTGTACAAGGTTGTACAATTGTGTACAAGGCTGTACAAGTGTGTACAAGGTTGTACAAGTGTGTACAAGGTTGTACAAGTGTGTACAAGGTTGTACAAATGTGTACAAGGTTGTACAAGTGTGTACAAGGTTGTACAAGTGTGTACAAGGTTGTACAATTGTGTATCAGGTTGTACAAGTGTGTACAAGGTTTTACAAGTGTGTACAAGGGTGTACAATCGTGTACAAGGATGTACAAGTTTGTACAAGTTTGTACAAGTTTGTACAAGTTTGTACAAGTTTGTACAAGGTTGTACAAGTGTGTACAAGGATGTACAAGTTTGTACAAGGGTGCACAAGTGTGTACAAGGGTGTACAATCGTGTACAAGCTTGTACAAGTGTGTACAAGGGTGTACAGGTTTGTACAAGGTTGTACAAGGTTGTACAAGTGTGTACAAGGGTGTACAAATGTGTACAAGGATGTAAAAGTTTGTACAAGTTTGTACAAGTTTGTACAAGGTTGTACAAGTGTGTACAAGGTTTTACAATTGTGTACAAGGTTGTACAAGTGTGTACAAGGTTGTACAAGTGTGTACAAGGTTGTACAAGTGTGTACAACTTGTACAAGTGTGTACAAGCTTGTACAAGTGTGTACAAGGTTGTACAAGTTTGTACAAGGTTGTACAAGTGTGTACAAGTTTGTACAAGTGTGTACAAGTTTGTACAAGGTTGTACAAATGTGTACGATAAGTAAAAGTGTGTACAAGGGTGTACAAGGTTGTACAAGTGTGTACAAGGTTGTACAATTGTGTACAAGGCTGTACAAGTGTGTACAAGGCTGTACAAGTGTGTACAAGGTTGTACAATTGTGTACTAGGCTGTACAAGTGTGTACAAGATTGTACAAGTGTGTACAAGGTTGTACAAGTGTGTACAAGGATGTACAAGTTTGTACAAGGGTGTACAAGTGTGTACGATGTGTAAAAGTTTGTACAAGGGTGTACAAGGTTGTACAAGTGTGTACAAGGTTGTACAATTGTGTACAAGGCTGTACAAGTGTGTACAAGGTTGTACAATTTTGTACAAGGCTGTACAAGTGTGTACAAGGTTGTACAAGTGTGTACAAGGCTGTACAATTGTGTACAAGGTTGTACAAGTGTGTACAAGGTTGTACAAGTGTGTACAAGGTTGTACAATTGTGTACAAGGCTGTACAAGTGTGTACAAGGTTGTACAAGTGTGTACAAGGTTGTACAAGTGTGTACAAGGTTGTACAAGTGTGTACAAGGTTGTACAAGTGTGTACAAGGTTGTACAAGTGTGTACAAGGTTGTACAATTGTGTATCAGGTTGTACAAGTGTGTACAAGGTTGTACAAGTGTGTACAAGGGTGTACAATCGTGTACAAGGATGTACAAGTTTGTACAAGTTTGTACAAGTTTGTACAAGTTTGTACAAGGTTGTACAAGTGTGTACAAGGATGTACAAGTTTGTACAAGGGTGCACAAGTGTGTACAAGGGTGTACAATCGTGTACAAGCTTGTACAAGTTTGTACAAGGGTGTACAGGTTTGTACAAGGTTGTACAAGGTTGTACAAGTGTGTACAAGAGTGTACAAATGTGTACAAGGATGTAAAAGTTTGTACAGGTGTGTACAAGTTTGTAAAAGGTTGTACAAGTGTGTACAAGGTTTTACAATTGTGTACAAGGTTGTACAAATGTGTACAAGGTTGTACAAGTGTGTACAAGGTTGTACAAGTGTGTACAAGGTTGTACAAGTGTGTACAACTTGTACAAGTGTGTACAAGCTTGTACAAGTGTGTACAAGGTTGTACAAGTTTGTACAAGGTTGTACAAGTGTGTACAAGTTTGTACAAGTGTGTACAAGTTTGTACAAGGTTGTACAAATGTGTACAAGGGTGTACAAAAGTGTACAAGGGTGCACAAGTTTGAACAAAGGTGTACAAGTGTATACAAGCTTGTACAAGTGTGTACAAGCATGTACAAGTGTGTACAAGGGTGTACAGGTTTGTACAAGGTTGTACAAGTGTGTACAAGGGTGTACAAGTGTGTACAAGGTTGTACAAGTGTGTACAAGCTTGTACAAGTGTGTACAAGGGTGTACAAGTGTGTACAAGGTTGTACAAGTGTGTACAAGCTTGTACAAGTGTGTACAAGGGTGTACAAGTGTGTACAAGGTTGAACAAGTTTTTACATGGTTGTACAAGTGTGTACAAGGTTGTACAAGGTTGTACAAGTGTGTACAAGGTTGTACAAGTGTGTACAAGGTTGTACAAGAGTGTACAAGGTTTTACAAGTGTGTACAAGGTTGTACAAGTGTGTACAAGGTTGTACAAGTGTGTACAAGGTTGTACAAGTGTGTACAAGGTTGTACAAGTGTGTACAAGGTTGTAGAAGTGTGTACAAGGTTGTACAAGTGTGTACAAGGGTGTACATGTGTGTACAAGGTTGTACAAGTTTTTACAAGGTTGTACAAGTGTGTACAAGGGTGTAAAATCGTGTACAAGGATGTACAAGTTTGTACAAGTTTGTACAAGGTTGTACAAGTGTGTACAAGAATGTACAAGTTTGTACAAGGGTGTACAAGTGTTTACGATAAGTAAAAGTGTGTACAAGGGTGTACAAGGTTGTACAAGTGTGTACAAGGTTGTACAATTGTGTACAAGGCTGTACAACTGTGTACAAGGTTGTACAATTGTGTACAAGGCTGTACAAGTGTGTACAAGGTTGTACAAGTGTGTACAAGGTTGTACAAGTGTGTACAAGGATGTACAAGTTTGTACAAGGGTGTACAAGTGTGTACGATGTGTAAAAGTTTGTACAAGGGTGTACAAGGTTGTACAAGTGTGTACAAGGTTGTACAATTGTGTACAAGGCTGTACAATTTTGTACAAGGCTGTACAAGTGTGTACAAGGCTGTACAAGTGTGTACAAGGTTGTACAATTGTGTACAAGGCTGTACAATTGTGTACAAGGTTGTACAAGTGTGTACAAGGTTGTACAAGTGTGTACAAGTTTGTACAATTGTGTACAAGGCTGTACAAGTGTGTACAAGGTTGTACAAGTGTGTACAAGGTTGTACAAGTGTGTACAAGGTTGTACAAGTGTGTACAAGGTTGTACAAGTGTGTACAAGGTTGTACAAGTGTGTACAAGGTTGTACAAGTGTGTACAAGGTTGTACAAGTTTTTACAAGGTTGTACAAGTGTGTACAAGGGTGTAAAATCGTGTACAAGGATGTACAAGTTTGTACAAGTTTGTACAAGGTTGTACAAGTGTGTACAAGGATGTACAAGTTTGTACAAGGGTGTACAAGTGTGTACGATAAGTAAAAGTGTGTACAAGGGTGTACAAGGTTGTACAAGTGTGTACAAGGATGTACAATTGTGTACAAGGCTGTACAACTGTGTACAAGGTTGTACAATTGTGTACAAGGCTGTACAAGTGTGTACAAGGTTGTACAAGTGTGTACAAGGTTGTACAAGTGTGTACAAGGATGTACAAGTTTGTACAAGGGTGTACAAGTGTGTACGATGTGTAAAAGTTTGTACAAGGGTGTACAAGGTTGTACAAGTGTGTACAAGGTTGTACAATCGTGTACAAGGCTGTACAATTTTGTACAAGGCTGTACAAGTGTGTACAAGGCTGTACAAGTGTGTACAAGGCTGTACAAGTGTGTACAAGGTTGTACAAGTGTGTACAAGGTTGTACAATTGTGTACAAGGCTGTACAACTGTGTACAAGGTTGTACAATTGTGTACAAGGCTGTACAAGTGTGTACAAGGTTGTACAAGTGTGTACAAGGTTGTACAAGTGTGTACAAGGATGTACAAGTGTGTACAAGGATGTACAAGTTTGTACAAGGGTGTACAAGTGTGTACGATGTGTAAAAGTTTGTACAAGGGTGTACAAGGTTGTACAAGTATGTACAAGGTTGTACAATTGTGTACAAGGCTGTACAACTGTGTACAAGGTTGTACAATTGTGTACAAGGCTGTACAAGTGTGTACAAGGTTGTACAAGTGTGTACAAGGTTGTACAAGTGTGTACAAGGTTGTACAAGTTTGTACAAGGGTGTACAAGTGTGTACGATGTGTAAAAGTTTGTACAAGGGTGTACAACGTTGTACAAGTGTGTACAAGGTTGTACAATTGTGTACAAGGCTGTACAATTTTGTACAAGGCTGTACAAGTGTGTACAAGGTTGTACAATTGTGTACAAGGCTGTACAATTGTGTACAAGGTTGTACAAGTGTGTACAAGGTTGTACAAGTGTGTACAAGGTTGTACAATTGTGTACAAGGCTGTACAAGTGTGTACAAGGTTGTACAAGTGTGTACAAGGTTGTACAAGTGTGTACAAGGTTGTACAAGTGTGTCCAAGGTTGTACAAGTGTGTACAAGTCTGTACAAGTGTGTACAAGGTTGTACAATTGTGTGTCAGGTTGTACAAGTGTGTACAAGGGTGTACAATCGTGTACAAGGATGTACAAGTTTGTACAAGGTTGTAGAAGTGTGTACAAGGTTGTACAAGTGTGTACAAGGGTGTACATGTGTGTACAAGGTTGTACAAGTTTTTACAAGGTTGTACAAGTGTGTACAAGGGTGTAAAATCGTGTACAAGGATGTACAAGTTTGTACAAGTTTGTACAAGGTTGTACAAGTGTGTACAAGAATGTACAAGTTTGTACAAGGGTGTACAAGTGTTTACGATAAGTAAAAGTGTGTACAAGGGTGTACAAGGTTGTACAAGTGTGTACAAGGTTGTACAATTGTGTACAAGGCTGTACAACTGTGTACAAGGTTGTACAATTGTGTACAAGGCTGTACAAGTGTGTACAAGGTTGTACAAGTGTGTACAAGGTTGTACAAGTGTGTACAAGGATGTACAAGTTTGTACAAGGGTGTACAAGTGTGTACGATGTGTAAAAGTTTGTACAAGGGTGTACAAGGTTGTACAAGTGTGTACAAGGTTGTACAATTGTGTACAAGGCTGTACAATTTTGTACAAGGCTGTACAAGTGTGTACAAGGCTGTACAAGTGTGTACAAGGTTGTACAATTGTGTACAAGGCTGTACAATTGTGTACAAGGTTGTACAAGTGTGTACAAGGTTGTACAAGTGTGTACAAGTTTGTACAATTGTGTACAAGGCTGTACAAGTGTGTACAAGGTTGTACAAGTGTGTACAAGGTTGTACAAGTGTGTACAAGGTTGTACAAGTGTGTACAAGGTTGTACAAGTGTGTACAAGGTTGTACAAGTGTGTACAAGGTTGTACAAGTGTGTACAAGGTTGTACAAGTTTTTACAAGGTTGTACAAGTGTGTACAAGGGTGTAAAATCGTGTACAAGGATGTACAAGTTTGTACAAGTTTGTACAAGGTTGTACAAGTGTGTACAAGGATGTACAAGTTTGTACAAGGGTGTACAAGTGTGTACGATAAGTAAAAGTGTGTACAAGGGTGTACAAGGTTGTACAAGTGTGTACAAGGATGTACAATTGTGTACAAGGCTGTACAACTGTGTACAAGGTTGTACAATTGTGTACAAGGCTGTACAAGTGTGTACAAGGTTGTACAAGTGTGTACAAGGTTGTACAAGTGTGTACAAGGATGTACAAGTTTGTACAAGGGTGTACAAGTGTGTACGATGTGTAAAAGTTTGTACAAGGGTGTACAAGGTTGTACAAGTGTGTACAAGGTTGTACAATCGTGTACAAGGCTGTACAATTTTGTACAAGGCTGTACAAGTGTGTACAAGGCTGTACAAGTGTGTACAAGGCTGTACAAGTGTGTACAAGGTTGTACAAGTGTGTACAAGGTTGTACAATTGTGTACAAGGCTGTACAACTGTGTACAAGGTTGTACAATTGTGTACAAGGCTGTACAAGTGTGTACAAGGTTGTACAAGTGTGTACAAGGTTGTACAAGTGTGTACAAGGATGTACAAGTGTGTACAAGGATGTACAAGTTTGTACAAGGGTGTACAAGTGTGTACGATGTGTAAAAGTTTGTACAAGGGTGTACAAGGTTGTACAAGTATGTACAAGGTTGTACAATTGTGTACAAGGCTGTACAACTGTGTACAAGGTTGTACAATTGTGTACAAGGCTGTACAAGTGTGTACAAGGTTGTACAAGTGTGTACAAGGTTGTACAAGTGTGTACAAGGTTGTACAAGTTTGTACAAGGGTGTACAAGTGTGTACGATGTGTAAAAGTTTGTACAAGGGTGTACAACGTTGTACAAGTGTGTACAAGGTTGTACAATTGTGTACAAGGCTGTACAATTTTGTACAAGGCTGTACAAGTGTGTACAAGGTTGTACAATTGTGTACAAGGCTGTACAATTGTGTACAAGGTTGTACAAGTGTGTACAAGGTTGTACAAGTGTGTACAAGGTTGTACAATTGTGTACAAGGCTGTACAAGTGTGTACAAGGTTGTACAAGTGTGTACAAGGTTGTACAAGTGTGTACAAGGTTGTACAAGTGTGTCCAAGGTTGTACAAGTGTGTACAAGTCTGTACAAGTGTGTACAAGGTTGTACAATTGTGTGTCAGGTTGTACAAGTGTGTACAAGGGTGTACAATCGTGTACAAGGATGTACAAGTTTGTACAAGTTTGTACAAGGATGTACAAGTTTGTACAAGTTTGTACAAGTTTGTACAAGGTTGTACAAGTGTGTACAAGGATGTACAAGTTTGTACAAGGGAGTACAAGTTTGTACAAGATTGTACAAGTGTGTACTGGGTTGTACAAGTGTGTACAAGATTGTATAAGTTTGTACAAGGTTGTACAAGTGTGTACAAGGGAGTACAAGTGTGTACAAATGTGTACAAGTTTTACAAGGTTGTACAAGTGTGTACAAGGTTGTACAAGTGTGTACAAGGTTGTACAAGTGTGTACAAGCTTGTACAAGTGTGTACAAGGGTGTACAAGTGTGTACAAGGTTGTACAAGTGTGCACAAGCTTGTACAAGTGTGTACAAGGGTGTACAAGTGTGTACAAGGTTGTACAAGTTTTTACATGGTTGTACAAGTGTGTACAAGGTTGTACAAGGTTGTACAAGTGTGTACAAGGTTGTACAAGTGTGTACAAGGTTGTACAAGAGTGTACAAGGTTGTACAAATGTGTACAAGGGTGTACAAAAGTGTACAAGGGTGCACAAGTTTGAACAAAGGTGTACAAGTGTATACAAGCTTGTACAAGTGTGTACAAGCATGTACAAGTGTGTACAAGCATGTACAAGTGTGTACAAGGGTGTACAGGTTTGTACAAGGTTGTACAAGTGTGTACAAGGGTGTACAAGTGTGTACAAGGTTGTACAAGTGTGTACAAGCTTGTACAAGTGTGTACAAGGGTGTACAAGTGTGTACAGGGTTGTACAAGTGTGTACAAGCTTGTACAAGTGTGTACAAGGGTGTACAAGTGTGTACAAGGTTGTACAAGTTTTTACATGGTTGTACAAGTGTGTACAAGGTTGTACAAGGTTGTACAAGTGTGTACAAGGTTGTACAAGAGTGTACAAGGTTGTACAAGTGTGTACAAGGTTGTACAAGTGTGTACAAGGTTGTACAAGTGTGTACAAGGTTGTACAAGTGTGTACAAGGTTGTACAAGTGTGTACAAGGTTGTACAAGTGTGTACAAGTTTGTACAAGTTTGTACAAGGTTGTACAAGTGTGTACAAGGTTGTACAAGTGTGTACAAGGTTGTACAAGTGTGTACAAGTTTTTAAATTGTGTACATGGGTGTACAATTGTGTACAAGGCTGTACAAGTGTGTACAAGGTTGTACAAGTGTGTACAAGGTTGTAACAGGGGGTACAAGGTTGTACAAGTGTGTACAAGGTTGTACAAGTGTGTACAAGGGTGTACAGGTTTGTACAATGTTGTACAAGTGTACAAGTTTGTACAAAGTTGTACAAGTTTGTACAAGTGTGTACAAGGTTGTACAATTGTGTACAAGGCTGTACAAGTGTGTACAAGGTTGTACAAGTGTGTACAAGGTTGTACAATTGTGTACAAGGCTGTACAAGTGTGTACAAGGTTGTACAATTTTGTACAAGGCTGTACAAGTGTGTACAAGGTTGTACAAGTGTGTACAAGGCTGTACAATTGTGTACAAGGTTGTACAAGTGTGTACAAGGTTGTACAAGTGTGTACAAGGTTGTACAATTGTGTACAAGGCTGTACAAGTGTGTACAAGGTTGTACAAGTGTGTACAAGGTTGTACAAGTGTGTACAAGGTTGTACAATTGTGTACAAGGTTGTACAAGTGTGTACAAGGTTGTACAAGTGTGTACAAGGGTGTACAAGTGTGTACAAGGTTGTACAAGTGTGTACAAGCTTTTACAAGTGTGTACAAGGGTGTACAAGTGTGTACAAGTTTGTACAAGTTTGTACAAGGTTGTACAAGTGTGTACAAGGTTATACAATTGTGTACAAGGTTGTACAAGTGTGTACAAGGTTGTACAAGTGTGTACAAGCTTTTACAAGTGTGTACAAGGGTGTACAAGTGTGTACAAGTTTGTACAAGTTTGTACAAGGTTGTACAAGTGTGTACAAGGTTGTACCAGTGTGTACAAGGTTGTACAAGTGTGTACAAGGTTGTACAAGTGTGTACAAGTTTTTAAATTGTGTACATGGGTGTACAATTGTGTACAAGGCTGTACAAGTGTGTACAAGGTTGTACAAGTGTGTACAAGGTTGTAACAGGGGGTACAAGGTTGTACAAGTGTGTACAAGGTTGTACAAGTGTGTACAAGGGTGTACAGGTTTGTACAATGTTGTACAAGTGTACAAGTTTGTACAAGGTTGTACAAGTGTGTACAAGGGTGTACAAGTGTGTACAAGCTTGTACAAGTTTGTACAAGGGTGTACAGGTTTGTACAAGGTTGTACAAGTGTGTACAAGGGTGTACAAATGTGTACAAGGATGAAAAAGTTGTACAAGTTTGTACAAGTTTGTACAAGGTTGTACAAGTGTGTACAAGGTTGTACAAGTGTGTACAAGGTTGTACAAGTGTGTACAAGGTTGTACAAGTGTGTACAACTTGTACAAGTGTGTACAAGCTTGTACAAGTGTGTACAAGGTTGTACAAGTGTGTACAAGGTTGTACAAGTTTGTACAAGGTTGTACAAGTGTGTACAAGTTTGTACAAGTGTGTACAAGTTTGTACAAGGTTGTACAAATGTGTACAAGGGTGTACAAAAATGTACAAGGGTGCACAAGTTTGAACAAGGGTGTACAAGTGTGTACAAGCTTGTACAAGTGTGTACAAGCTTGTACAAGTGTGTACAAGGGTGTACAGGTTTGTACAAGGTTGTACAAGTGTGTACAAGGGTGTACAAGTATGTACAATAATGTACAAGTTTGTACAAGTGTGTACAAGTTTGTAAAAGGTTGTACAAGTGTGTACAAGGGTGTACAAGTGTGTACAAGGTTGTACAAGTGTGTACAAGCTTGTACAAGTGTGTACAAGGGTGTACAAGTGTGTACAAGGTTGTACAAGTTTTTACATGGTTGTACAAGTGTGTAAAAGGTTGTACAAGTGTGTACAAGGTTGTACAAGTTTTTACAAGGTTGTACAAGTGTGTACAAGGTTGTACAAGTGTGTACAAGGTTGTACAAGTGTGTACAAGGTTGTACAAGTGTGTACAAGGTTGTACAAGTGTGTACAAGGTTGTACAAGTGTGTACAAGGTTGTACAAGTGTGTACAAGGTTGTACAAGTGTGTACAAGGTTGTACAAGTGTGTACAAGGTTGTACAAGTGTGTACAAGGTTGTACAAGTGTGTACAAGGTTGTACAAGTGTGTACAAGGTTGTACAAGTGTGTAAAAGGTTGTACAAGTGTGTACAAGGTTGTACAAGTGTGTACAAGGGTGTACAAGTGTGTACAAGGTTGTACAAGTTTTTACAAGGTTGTACAAGTGTGTACAAGGGTGTAAAATCGTGTACAAGGATGTACAAGTTTGTACAAGGCTGTACAAGTGTGTACAAGGCTGTACAAGTGTGTACAAGGCTGTACAAGTGTGTACAAGGTTGTACAAGTGTGTACAAGGTTGTACAATTGTGTACAAGGCTGTACAACTGTGTACAAGGTTGTACAATTGTGTACAAGGCTGTACAAGTGTGTACAAGGTTGTACAAGTGTGTACAAGGTTGTACAAGTGTGTACAAGGATGTACAAGTGTGTACAAGGATGTACAAGTTTGTACAAGGGTGTACAAGTGTGTACGATGTGTAAAAGTTTGTACAAGGTTGTACAAGTATGTACAAGGTTGTACAATTGTGTACAAGGCTGTACAACTGTGTACAAGGTTGTACAATTGTGTACAAGGCTGTACAAGTGTGTACAAGGTTGTACAAGTGTGTACAAGGTTGTACAAGTGTGTACAAGGTTGTACAAGTTTGTACAAGGGTGTACAAGTGTGTACGATGTGTAAAAGTTTGTACAAGGGTGTACAACGTTGTACAAGTGTGTACAAGGTTGTACAATTGTGTACAAGGCTGTACAATTTTGTACAAGGCTGTACAAGTGTGTACAAGGTTGTACAATTGTGTACAAGGCTGTACAATTGTGTACAAGGTTGTACAAGTGTGTACAAGGTTGTACAAGTGTGTACAAGGTTGTACAATTGTGTACAAGGCTGTACAAGTGTGTACAAGGTTGTACAAGTGTGTACAAGGTTGTACAAGTGTGTACAAGGTTGTACAAGTGTGTCCAAGGTTGTACAAGTGTGTACAAGTCTGTACAAGTGTGTACAAGGTTGTACAATTGTGTGTCAGGTTGTACAAGTGTGTACAAGGGTGTACAATCGTGTACAAGGATGTACAAGTTTGTACAAGTTTGTACAAGGATGTACAAGTTTGTACAAGTTTGTACAAGTTTGTACAAGGTTGTACAAGTGTGTACAAGGATGTACAAGTTTGTACAAGGGAGTACAAGTTTGTACAAGATTGTACAAGTGTGTACTGGGTTGTACAAGTGTGTACAAGATTGTATAAGTTTGTACAAGGTTGTACAAGTGTGTACAAGGGAGTACAAGTGTGTACAAATGTGTACAAGTTTTACAAGGTTGTACAAGTGTGTACAAGGTTGTACAAGTGTGTACAAGGTTGTACAAGTGTGTACAAGCTTGTACAAGTGTGTACAAGGGTGTACAAGTGTGTACAAGGTTGTACAAGTGTGCACAAGCTTGTACAAGTGTGTACAAGGGTGTACAAGTGTGTACAAGGTTGTACAAGTTTTTACATGGTTGTACAAGTGTGTACAAGGTTGTACAAGGTTGTACAAGTGTGTACAAGGTTGTACAAGTGTGTACAAGGTTGTACAAGAGTGTACAAGGTTGTACAAATGTGTACAAGGG
The DNA here is from genome assembly GCF_028750875.1 of Macrosteles quadrilineatus. Taxonomy (NCBI): domain Eukaryota; kingdom Metazoa; phylum Arthropoda; class Insecta; order Hemiptera; family Cicadellidae; genus Macrosteles; species Macrosteles quadrilineatus. The sequence continues at coordinate 5,420 of NW_026543009.1, read as the reverse complement.
TGTACAAAAGTGTACAAGGGTGCACAAGTTTGAACAAAGGTGTACAAGTGTATACAAGCTTGTACAAGTGTGTACAAGCATGTACAAGTGTGTACAAGCATGTACAAGTGTGTACAAGGGTGTACAGGTTTGTACAAGGTTGTACAAGTGTGTACAAGGGTGTACAAGTGTGTACAAGGTTGTACAAGTGTGTACAAGCTTGTACAAGTGTGTACAAGGGTGTACAAGTGTGTACAAGGTTGTACAAGTGTGTACAAGCTTGTACAAGTGTGTACAAGGGTGTACAAGTGTGTACAAGGTTGTACAAGTTTTTACATGGTTGTACAAGTGTGTACAAGGTTGTACAAGGTTGTACAAGTGTGTACAAGGTTGTACAAGAGTGTACAAGGTTGTACAAGTGTGTACAAGGTTGTACAAGTGTGTACAAGGTTGTACAAGTGTGTACAAGGTTGTACAAGTGTGTACAAGGTTGTACAAGTGTGTACAAGGTTGTACAAGTGTGTACAAGTTTGTACAAGTTTGTACAAGGTTGTACAAGTGTGTACAAGGTTGTACAAGTGTGTACAAGGTTGTACAAGTGTGTACAAGTTTTTAAATTGTGTACATGGGTGTACAATTGTGTACAAGGCTGTACAAGTGTGTACAAGGTTGTACAAGTGTGTACAAGGTTGTAACAGGGGGTACAAGGTTGTACAAGTGTGTACAAGGTTGTACAAGTGTGTACAAGGGTGTACAGGTTTGTACAATGTTGTACAAGTGTACAAGTTTGTACAAAGTTGTACAAGTTTGTACAAGTGTGTACAAGGTTGTACAATTGTGTACAAGGCTGTACAAGTGTGTACAAGGTTGTACAAGTGTGTACAAGGTTGTACAATTGTGTACAAGGCTGTACAAGTGTGTACAAGTTTGTACAATTTTGTACAAGGCTGTACAAGTGTGTACAAGGTTGTACAAGTGTGTACAAGGCTGTACAATTGTGTACAAGGTTGTACAAGTGTGTACAAGGTTGTACAAGTGTGTACAAGGTTGTACAATTGTGTACAAGGCTGTACAAGTGTGTACAAGGTTGTACAAGTGTGTACAAGGTTGTACAAGTGTGTACAAGGTTGTACAATTGTGTACAAGGTTGTACAAGTGTGTACAAGGTTGTACAAGTGTGTACAAGGGTGTACAAGTGTGTACAAGGTTGTACAAGTGTGTACAAGCTTTTACAAGTGTGTACAAGGGTGTACAAGTGTGTACAAGTTTGTACAAGTTTGTACAAGGTTGTACAAGTGTGTACAAGGTTATACAATTGTGTACAAGGTTGTACAAGTGTGTACAAGGTTGTACAAGTGTGTACAAGCTTTTACAAGTGTGTACAAGGGTGTACAAGTGTGTACAAGTTTGTACAAGTTTGTACAAGGTTGTACAAGTGTGTACAAGGTTGTACCAGTGTGTACAAGGTTGTACAAGTGTGTACAAGGTTGTACAAGTGTGTACAAGTTTTTAAATTGTGTACATGGGTGTACAATTGTGTACAAGGCTGTACAAGTGTGTACAAGGTTGTACAAGTGTGTACAAGGTTGTAACAGGGGGTACAAGGTTGTACAAGTGTGTACAAGGTTGTACAAGTGTGTACAAGGGTGTACAGGTTTGTACAATGTTGTACAAGTGTACAAGTTTGTACAAGGTTGTACAAGTGTGTACAAGGGTGTACAAGTGTGTACAAGCTAGTACAAGTTTGTACAAGGGTGTACAGGTTTGTACAAGGTTGTACAAGTGTGTACAAGGGTGTACAAATGTGTACAAGGATGAAAAGGTTGTACAAGTTTGTACAAGTTTGTACAAGGTTGTACAAGTGTGTACAAGGTTGTACAAGTGTGTACAAGGTTGTACAAGTGTGTACAAGGTTGTACAAGTGTGTACAACTTGTACAAGTGTGTACAAGCTTGTACAAGTGTGTACAAGTTTGTACAAGGTTGTACAAATGTGTACAAGGGTGTACAAAGGTGTACAAGGGTGCACAAGTTTGAACAAGGGTGTACAAGTGTGTACAAGCTTGTACAAGTGTGTACAAGCTTGTACAAGTGTGTACAAGGGTGTACAGGTTTGTACAAGGTTGTACAAGTGTGTACAAGGGTGTACAGGTTTGTACAAGGTTGTACAAGTGTGTACAAGGGTGTACAAGTATGTACAATAATGTACAAGTTTGTACAATTGTGTACAAGTTTGTAAAAGGTTGTACAAGTGTGTACAAGGGTGTACAAGTGTGTACAAGGTTGTACAAGTGTGTACAAGCTTGTACAAGTGTGTACAAGGGTGTACAAGTGTGTACAAGGTTGTACAAGTTTTTACATGGTTGTACAAGTGTGTACAAGGTTGTACAAGTGTGTACAAGGTTGTACAAGTGTGTACAAGGTTGTACAAGTGTGTACAAGGTTGTACAAGTGTGTACAAGGTTGTACAAGTGTGTACAAGTGTGTACAAGGTTGTACAAGTGTGTACAAGGTTGTACAAGTGTGTACAAGGTTGTACAAGTGTGTACAAGGTTGTACAAGTGTGTACAAGGTTGTACAAGTGTGTACAAGGTTGTACAAGTGTGTACAAGGTTGTACAAGTGTGTACAAGGGTGTACAAGTGTGTACAAGGTTGTACAAGTTTTTACAAGGTTGTACAAGTGTGTACAAGGGTGTAAAATCGTGTACAAGGATGTACAAGTTTGTACAAGTTTGTACAAGGTTGTACAAGTGTGTACAAGGATGTACAAGTTTGTACAAGTTTGTAAAAGTTTGTACAAGTTTGTACAAGGTTGTACAAGTGTGTACAAGGATGAACAAGTTTGTACAAGGGTGTACAAGTGTGTACGATAAGTAAAAGTGTGTACAAGGGTGTACAAGGTTGTACAAGTGTGTACAAATTTGTACAATTGTGTACAAGGCTGTACAACTGTGTACAAGGTTGTACAATTGTGTACAAGGCTGTACAAGTGTGTACAAGGTTGTACAAGTGTGTACAAGGTTGTACAAGTGTGTACAAAGATGTACAAGTTTGTACAAGGGTGTACAAGTGTGTACGATGTGTAAAAGTTTGTACAAGGGTGTACAAGGTTGTACAAGTGTGTACAAGGTTGTACAATTGTGTACAAGGCTGTACAAGTGTGTACAAGGTTGTACAATTTTGTACAAGGCTGTACAAGTGTGTACAAGGTTGTACAAGTGTGTACAAGGCTGTACAATTGTGTACAAGGTTGTACAAGTGTGTACAAGGTTGTACAAGTGTGTACAAGGTTGTACAAGTGTGTACAAGGTTGTACAATTGTGTGTCAGGTTGTACAAGTGTGTACAAGGTTGTACAAGTGTGTACAAGGGTGTACAATCGTGTACAAGGATGTACAAGTTTGTACAAGTTTGTACAAGTTTGTACAAGTTTGTACAAGTTTGTACAAGGTTGTACAAGTGTGTACCAGGATGTACAAGTTTGTACAAGGGAGTACAAGTTTGTACAAGATTGTACAAGTGTGTACTGGGTTGTACAAGTGTGTACAAGATTGTATAAGTTTGTACAAGGTTGTACAAGTGTGTACAAGGGTGTACAAGTGTGTACAAATGTGTACAAGTTTTACAAGGTTGTACAAGTGTGTACAAGGTTGTACAAGGTGTGTACAAGGTTGTACATGTGTGTACAAGGGTGTACAAGTTTTTACAAGGCTCTACAAGTGTGTACAAGGTTGTACAAGGCTGTACAAGTGTGTACAAGGTTGTACAAGGTTGTACAAGTGTGTACAAGGGTGTACAAGTTTTTACGAGGATGTACAAGTGTGTACAAGGTTGTACAAGTGTGTACAAGGCTGTACAATTGTGTACAAGGTTGTACAAGTGTGTACAAGGTTGTACAAGTGTGTACAAGGTTGTACAATTGTGTACAAGGCTGTACAAGTGTGTACAAGGTTGTACAAGTGTGTACAAGGCTGTACAATTGTGTACAAGGTTGTACAAGTGTGTACAAGGTTGTACAAGTGTGTACAAGGTTGTACAATTGTGTACAAGGCTGTACAAGTGTGTTCAAGGTTGTACAAGTGTGTACAAGGTTGTACAAGTGTGTACAAGGTTGTACAATTGTGTACAAGGTTGTACAAGTGTGTACAAGGTTGTACAAGTGTGTACAAGGTTTTACAAGTGTGTACAAGGTTGTACAATTGTGTACAAGATTGTACAAGTGTGTACAAGGTTGTACAAGTGTGTACAAGGTTGTACAAGTGTGTACAAGGTTGTACAAGTGTGTACAAGGTTGTACAAGTGTGTACAAGGTTGTACAAGTGTGTACAAGGTTGTACAAGTGTGTACAAGCTTGTACAAGTGTGTACAAGCTTGTACAAGTGTGTACAAGGGTGTACAAGTGTGTACAAGGTTGTACAAGTTTTTACAAGGTTTTACAAGTGTGTACAAGGGTGTAAAATCGTGTACAAGGATGTACAAGTTTGTACAAGTTTGTACAAGGTTGTACAAGTGTGTACAAGGATGTACAAGTTTTTACAAGGGTGTACAAGTGTGTACGATAAGCAAAAGTGTGTACAAGAGTGTACAAGGTTGTACAAGTGTGTACAAGGTTGTACAATTGTGTACAAGGCTGTACAAGTGTGTACAAGGTTGTACAATTGTGTACAAGGCTGTACAAGTGTGTAAAAGGTTGTACAAGTGTGTACAAGGTTGTACAAGTGTGTACAAGGTTGTACAAGTGTGTACAAGGTTGTACAAGTGTGTACAAGGTTGTACAAGTGTGTACAAAGTTGTACAAGTGTGTACGAGGTTGTACAATTGTGTACAAGGTTGTACAATTGTGTACAAGGTTGTACAAGTGTGTACAAGGTTGTACAATTGTGTACAAGGCTGTACAAGTGTGTACAAGGTTGTACAAGGTTGTACAAGTGTGTACAAGGGTGTACAAGTTTTTACAAGGTTGTACAAGTGTGTACAAGGTTGTACAAGTGTGTACAAGGCTGTACAATTGTGTACAAGGTTGTACAAGTGTGTACAAGGTTGTACAAGTGTGTACAAGGTTGTACAATTGTGTACAAGGCTGTACAAGTGTGTACAAGGTTGTACAAGTGTGTACAAGGCTGTACAATTGTGTACAAGGTTGTACAAGTGTGTACAAGGTTGTACAAGTGTGTACAAGGTTGTACAATTGTGTACAAGACTGTACAAGTGTGTACAAAGTTGTGCAAGTGTGTACAAGGTTGTACAAGTGTGTACAAGGTTGTACAATTGTGTACAAGGTTGTACAAGTGTGTACAAGGTTGTACAATTGTGTACAAGGTTGTACAAGTGTGTACAAGGTTGTACAAGTGTGTACAAGGGTGTACAATCGTGTACAAGGATGTACAAGTTTGTACAAGATTGTACAAGTGTGTACTGGGTTGTACAAGTGTGTACAAGATT